>NC_092147.1:4005503-4105503 GCF_045791955.1 Oncorhynchus clarkii lewisi
CCCTCAGACAGAGAGAGCCTGGGACCACTGTCTCCCTCAGACAGAGAGAGCCTGGGACCACTGTCTCCCTTCAGACAGACAGAGAGCCTGGGATCACTGTCTCCCTCAGACAGACAGAGAACCTGGGACCACTATCTCCCCTCAAACAGAGAGCCTGGGACCACTGTCTCCCTCAGAGAGACAGAGAGCCTGGGACCACTATCTCCCTAAGACAGACAGAGAGCCTGGGACCACTGTCTCCCCTCAGACATATACATTATTACACTACGCACACACACACACACACACACACACACACACACACACACACACACACACTGTAATTCCGGACTAGGGCTGTAGTGGTCATGACATTTTGTCAGCTGGTAACTGTCATGCAAATAGCTGCCGGGCTCACGGTAATTCACCGTTAACCCTAACCCTAACCCTAACAGAAACACGTTTATCATCTCCTGTCTTCCACACATAATCTACTGATACAGACCTTTTGGAACATCTACATTTTTTAAAAGTCTAATAAATCCATGTAATATAGTCTACTACCTTCACAATAAATACATTATTTATTTTAGACGTGGTCTAAAGGAACATTATGATAGAAAGAAAACATATTTTCAAAAGAACAGAATATCATATTCATGGCTGTGAGCTAGTTCATTTAGCAGACAAGATTTGCTTATAATTCCTGTAGCATTATTTATAATTGTATTTTATATAGAATAATTTAATATAATGGTGCTGGTCCATATTTACTGCTCATGACCAATTCTGCTAATTGTTTTTTAATTAATTAATTATTATTATTTATTATTAATGTTTTTGCTCTGATCTTAACTGTTTTTTTTTTTTTGATTGAATAGTGAATGATAGAATAGGGAATGATAGAATAGTGAATGATAGAATAGTGAATGATAGAATAGTGAATGATAGAATAGTGAATGATAGAATAGTGAATGATAGAATAGTGAATGATAGAATAGGGAATGATAGAATAGTGAATGATAGAATAGTGAATGATAGAATAGGGAATGATAGAATAGTGAATGATAGAATAGGGAATGATAGAATAGTGAATGATAGAATAGTGAATGATAGAACAGTGAATGATAGAATAGGGAATGATAGAATAGGGAATGATAGAATAGGGAATGATAGAATAGTGAATGATAGAATAGTGAATGATAGAATAGTGAATGATAGAATAGTGAATGATAGAACAGTGAATGATAGAATAGGGAATGATAGAATAGGGAATGATAGAATAGGGAATGATAGAATAGTGAATGATAGAATAGTGAATGATAGAACAGTGAATGATAGAATAGTGAATGATAGAATAGGTAATGATAGAATAGGGAATGATAGAATAGTGAATGATAGAATAGTGAATGATAGAATAGTGAATGATAGAATAGTGAATGATAGAATAGGGAATGATAGAATAGTGAATGATAGAATAGGGAATGATAGAATAGGGAATGATAGAATAGTGAATGATAGAATAGTGAATGATAGAATAGTGAATGATAGAATAGTGAATGATAGAATAGGGAATGATAGAATAGGGAATGATAGAATAGTGAATGATAGAATAGTGAATGATAGAACAGTGAATGATAGAATAGGGAATGATAGAATAGTGAATGATAGAATAGGGAATGATAGAATAGGGAATGATAGAATAGGGAATGATAGAATAGGGAATGATAGAATAGGGAATGATAGAATAGTGAATGATAGAATAGGGAATGATAGAATAGGGAATGATAGAATAGGGAATGATAGAATAGGGAATGATAGAATAGGGAATGATAGAATAGGGAATGATAGAATAGTGAATGATAGAATAGTGAATGATAGAATAGGGAATGATAGAATAGTGAATGATAGAATAGGGAATGATAGAATAGGGAATGAAAAAATAAGAATGTGTTCTTAACCTACTTGCCTAGTTACATAAATATTAAATAAAGATGTATAAAAAAAAAGGGAAAGTCCATTTTAATTCAATTCTACACTACCGTTCAAAAGTTTGGGGTCACTTAGAAATTTCCTTGTTTTTGAAAGAAAAACACTTTTTTCATAAATGCAGTGATGACTGATAGAATAGGGAATGATAGAATAGTGAATGATAGAATAGTGAATGATAGAATAGGGAATGATAGAATAGGGAATGATAGAATAGTGAATGATAGAATAGGGAATGATAGAATAGGGAATGATAGAATAGTGAATGATAGAATAGTGAATGATAGAACAGTGAATGATAGAATAGGGAATGATAGAATAGTGAATGATAGAACAGTGAATGATAGAATAGGGAATGATAGAATAGGGAATGATAGAATAGGGAATGATAGAATAGTGAATGATAGAATAGGGAATGATAGAATAGGGAATGATAGAATAGTGAATGATAGAATAGGGAATGATAGAATAGTGAATGATAGAATAGGGAATGATAGAATAGTGAATGATAGAACAGGGAATGATAGAACAGTGAATGATAGAATATGATAGAATAGTGAATGATAGAATAGGGAATGATAGAATAGTGAATGATAGAATAGGGAATGATAGAATAGTGAATGATAGAATAGGGAATGATAGAATAGGGAATGATAGAATAGTGAATGATAGAATAGTGAATGAAGGAAGCACTTCCTCGGTTACGTATTTCATATGACAGGCTACACCGGTTATAAAGACGATTAGTGTTCTTCATTTGAAGAATTCTCTGTTTTCACACGCGATTGTGCAATGACTGGGCTTATAAGGACACATTTTCAGTAGGCTTTTGTTCGGCTACGGACTGGCCAACCCTGTTCCAGGGGTCCTAGGACTACAGGCTATGCTTAGAGTTATTTTGACACTTTAGTTGTGATACAAACCTTATTAAAACATATAGGCCTTATTTGAAAAAGTCACAAAGAAATGCAAGTGATAATATTGTCACCCATCAGACTGTTCTCAATTTAATCTGGTCTTAACATATACTAAATATATACTATATACTAATAATATATACTAAATATAAATATATACTAATAATTATAATATATAATATATACTAAATAATATGTGTAAAATTAGTTTGATTTAGAACGGGCCTTTTTTTATGCACCTGTCAGAACAGGGGCAGGAGGAAAAATACAAATATCGAATCGAGGTTGCTTTTCCCCCGGGTTCATGTTCATGCCAGCCAGGTAGGTTGTAAAGCGAAGCAATGTGCTTAATGTTAGGAAAGTTGACAAGTAAACATAGTAGGCCTAGCCTATGAAAAGCTGCTGGGATCCTCCTCTTTTTATTAGAGGACATCAAAACTCTTTTCTCACACAGTTGCAAAGCCTATAGAAATGTTGTGCAACATTGGCTTATAGGAACACGTATTTCACTTATTTCATTCCATGCATCAACCATCTATGAGGAGCTGGCTCTCGCTGGCTCTCGCTGGCTCTCGCTGCCCAACAGGTGACCCCATTCTGCTCAAACTCTGAATGCCGGGGCTCTCGGGAGGTGTTTGGTTTGATTTTCCACTGCATTTGCATTGATTTCAGAGGGACCATAGAGCCCTGAGTACCAGGCCATTAGTGACTGGCAGTCTGCAAGTTTGGTATGACCATCAGCGGCATGACTCAACGGTCAAGTGAAATTTGACCGCATCATGACTCGTGACATGCAGTGTCGTCACCATAGCAACCTTACTCATGACCAATGACCCTGTATATATTAAGGGGTCAGAGCCCTATGGGGCCTGTATATATTAAGGGGTCAGAGCCCTATGGGGCCTGTATATATTAAGGGGTCAGAGCCCTATGGGGCCTGTATATATTAAGGGGTCAGAGCCCTATGGGGTCTGTATATATTAAGGGGTCAGAGCCCTATGGGGCCTGTATATATTAAGGGGTCAGAGACCTATGGGGCCTGTATATATTAAGGGGTCAGAGACCTATGGGGCCTGTATATATTAAGGGGTCAGAGCACTATGGGGCCTGTATATATTAAGGGGTCAGAGCCCTATGGGGCCTGTATATATTAAGGGGTCAGAGCCCTATGGGGCCTATATATATTAAGGGGTCAGAGCCCTATGGGGCCTGTATATATTAAGGGGTCAGAGCCCTATGGGGCCTGTATATATTAAGATATAAAAGAAGTGCACTGCAGATGTAATAGGGTGCCGTTCGGAACACAAGCCAGTACATCTGAACCTGAGGGGATGATATTCCACGTAGAGAGAGAAGTGGCCTTCCTGTTTGGCCCTGTCCGGGGGTTTCCTCGGATGGGGCCACAGTGTCTCCTGACCCATCCTGTCTCAGCCTCCAGTATTTATGCTGCAGTAGTTTATGTGTCGGGGGGCTAGGGTCAGTTTGTTATATCTGGAGTACTTCTCCTGTCCTATTCGGTGTCCTGTGTGAATCTAAGTGTGCGTTCTCTAATTCTCTCCTTCTCTCTTTCTTTCTCTCTCTCGGAGGACCTGAGCCCTAGGACCATGCCCCAGGACTACCTGACATGATGACTCATTGCTGTCCCCAGTCCACCTGGCCGTGCTGCTGCTCCAGTTTCAACTGTTCTGCCTTATTATTATTCGACCATGCTGGTCATTTATGAACATTTGAACATCTTGGCCATGTTCTGTTATAATCTCCACCCGGCACAGCCAGAAGAGGACTGGCCATCCCACATATGCTCTCTCTAATTCTCTCTTTCTTTCTCTCTCTCGGAGGACCTGAGCCCTAGGACCATGCCCCAGGAATACCTGACATGATGACTCCTTGCTGTCCCCAGTCCACCTGACTGTGCTGCTGCTCCAGTTTCAACTGTTCTGCCTTATTATTATTCAACCATGCTGGTCATTTATGAACATTTGAACATCTTGGCCATGTTCTGTTATAATCTCCACCCGGCACAGCCAGAAGAGGACTGGCCACCCCACATAGCCTGGTTCCTCTCTAGGTTTCTTCCTAGGTTTTGGCCTTTCTAGGGAGTTTTTCCTAGCCACCGTGCTTCTACACCTGCATTGCTTGCTGTTTGGGGTTTTAGGCTGGGTTTCTGTACAGCACTTTGAGATATCAGCTGATGTACGAAGGGCTATATAAATAAATTTGATTTGATTTTGATTTGGCCCTGGGGGGCGACACTAGAAGGATAGTAAAAGAGCCTTAGATTGAGCTAACTTACCGTTCGGTCCTCCAAGTACATCGTTTTTGACAGGAAGTCTATTCCGATTGTGGCCTGAAATTAGAAAAAACAAATAGAGACACGTGGGATCAACATTATTCTATAAAATGAAGAAAAGGAATCAAATGAACAACATTAAAATATTAGCCTATAGTTGCTCTCAATAGAAATTATACAAAATCTAATTAATTCATAAAGGTACCTACAGTAAAGGCACGAAGACACTAAGGCAATGTAATGCATTCATAAGGATACCTACAGTAAAGACACGAAGACACTAAGGCAATGTAATGCATTCATAAGGATACCTACAGTAAAGACACGAAGACACTAAGGCAATGTAATGCATTCATAAGGATACCTACAGTAAAGACACGAAGACACTAAGGCAATGTAATGCATTCATAAGGATACCTACAGTAAAGACACGAAGACACTAAGGCAATGTAATGCATTCATAAGGATACCTACAGTAAAGACACGAAGACACTAAGGCAATGTAATGCATTCATAAGGATACCTACAGTAAAGACACGAAGACACTAAGGCAATGTAATGCATTCATAAGGATACCTACAGTAAAGACACGAAGACACTAAGGCAATGTAATGCATTCATAAGGATACCTACAGTAAAGACACGAAGACACTAAGGCAATGTAATGCATTCATAAGGATACCTACAGTAAAGACACGAAGACACTAAGGCAATGTAATGCATTCATAAGGATACCTACAGTAAAGTGTTACCATAAGATTTTACAGGTCTCTCTCACTGTAAGTCTTTCATGTGTTAATTACTGTATATTTAAGAAGACATTTTGATGAGAACCATATCTCCTTAATACCATGGCAACACCTTCCATCTATGAGCTGGTTGTTGGTCACTGGCCGTCCGCCCACAGAACACTACATACCAGGAGGTATTATCTGATTGGCCGTAAGCCCACAGAACACTACATACCAGGAGGTATTATCTGATTGGCCGTCCTCCCACAGAACACTACATACCAGGAGGTATTATCTGATTGGCCGTCCTCCCACAGAACACTACATACCAGGAGGTATTATCTGATTGGCCGTCCTCCCACAGAACACTACATACCAGGAGGTATTATCTGATTGGCCGTCCTCCCACAGAACACTACATACCAGGAGGTATTATCTGATTGGCCGTCCTCCCACAGAACACTACATACCAGGAGGTATTATCTGATTGGCCGTCCTCCCACAGAACACTACATACCAGGAGGTAGTATCTGATTGGCCGTCTGCCCACAGAACACTACATACCAGGAGGTATTATCTGATTGGCCGTCCTCCCACAGAACACTACATACCAGGAGGTATTATCTGATTGGCCGTCCTCCCACAGAACACTACATACCGGGAGGTATTATCTGATTGGCCGTCCTCCCACAGAACACTACATACCAGGAGGTATTATCTGATTGGCCGTCCTCCCACAGAACACTACATACCAGGAGGTATTATCTGATTGGTCGTCCTCCCACAGAACACTACATACCGGGAGGTATTATCTGATTGGCCGTCCTCCCACAGAACACTACATACCAGGAGGTATTATCTGATTGGCCGTCCTCCCACAGAACACTACATACCAGGAGGTATTATCTGATTGACCGTCCTCCCACAGAACACTACATACCAGGAGGTATTATCTGATTGGCCGTCTGCCCACAGAACACTACATACCAGGAGGTATTATCTGATTGGCCGTCCTCCCACAGAACACTACATACCAGGAGGTATTATCTGATTGGCCGTCCTCCCACAGAACACTACATACCAGGAGGTATTATCTGATTGGCCGTCCTCCCACAGAACACTACATACCAGGAGGTATTATCTGATTGGCCGTCCTTCCACAGAACACTACATACCAGGAGGTATTATCTGATTGGCCGTCCTCCCACAGAACACTACATACCAGGAGGTATTATCTGATTGGCCGTCCTCCCACAGAACACTACATACCAGGAGGTATTATCTGATTGGCCGTCCTCCCACAGAACACTACATACCAGGAGGTATTATCTGATTGGCCGTCCTTCCACAGAACACTACATACCAGGAGGTATTATCTGATTGGCCGTCCTCCCACAGAACACTACATACCAGGAGGTATTATCTGATTGGCCGTCCTCCCACAGAACACTACATACCAGGAGGTATTATCTGATTGGCCGTCCTCCCACAGAACACTACTGTCCCTGATGCAGTGGAAATCTTTTTATTTTTATATAAATGAAGTATGCTTGAATAGTAGGGCTTAGTGTCTTAACCCCTACTAGGTACTTGAATAGTAGGGATATGGGAACACGGACACTCTCTCTCTCTTCAACCAAGGCACAGACTTTTTTATTTTTAATTTTTTTTTACAGGTGTTTAAACATTTCAAATTGTCGGGGTTGTGATTAGGCCGCTTGCTTCTTAAATGTCTTACGCTGGCCCTGAGATCTCAGAACATGAGAGAGTTTTACAGATGGCAGGCATACTGTGCATACAGAATGGGATGCTTTGGAGTCAAGTGGCTGACTTTCAATAAGTGTAACTTAGATTGGGACTCATTGACTCCTTGGCTATTATTAATTGTCATAGTGGCTGTAACCTCTGTGGTGTGTAATGAGAAGCAACCAGACGCTGCTGGTCTGTGGTGAGTAATGAGGAGCAACCAGACGCTGCTGGTCTGTGGTGAGTAATGAGGAGCAACCAGACGCTGCTGGTCTGTGGTGTGTAATGAGGAGCAACCAGACGCTGCTGGTCTGTGGTGTGTAATGAGAAGCAACCAGACGCTGCTGGTCTGTGGTGTGTAATGAGGAGCAACCAGACGCTGCTGGTCTGTGGTGTGTAATGAGAAGCAACCAGACGCTGCACTTGACACATTTATGAAATAGCTTAATCCAGTCACTAATAAGCGTGCACCCATTAAGAACATGACTGTTAAAAATGGTTAAATCCCCGTGGATTGATTTGAAAAATGTTATAGTTGAGAAGGATGAGGCTGAAGGAGCAGCAAATATGTCTGGCAGCCCAGCCGATTGTCAAACATACTGCAAACTGAGAAATCATGTGACTAAACGGAATGACAAAATAAGAAACTATACAATGAAACAAAGATAAATGACCTAAAGAACAATAGTAAAAAGATTTGGAGCACCTTAAATGACATTTTGGGCAAAAAGGCAAACTCAGCTCCATCATTCGTTGAATCAGATGGGCTCATTCATTACAAAACCGACTGATATTGCCAACTACTTTAATGATTTTTTTTTGCATTGGCAAGATTAGAAAATTTAGGCATAACATGCAATCTAACGCTGACACTACACATCCAAGCATATCTGACCAAATCATGAAAGACAAGCGTTGTAATTTTGAATTCGGTAAAGTGAGTGTTGAAGAGGTGAAACAATGATTGTTGTCTATCAACAATGACAAGCCACCGGGGTCTGACTTGGATGGAAAACTTGGATGGAACATTACTGAGGAAAGTAGCGGACGATATTGCCACTCCTATTTGCCATATCTTTAAGTCTACTAGAAAGCCCTAAGCCCTGGAGGGAAGCAAAATTAGTGGTGGAAAATGTACCCAATGGTAATACTTGAGTAAAAGTAAAGATACCTTAATAGAAAACTACTCAAGTAAAAGTGAAAGTCAACCAATAAAATACGACTTGAGTAAAAAAAAAAAGTAAAAATAATTTCAAATTCATTTTATGAAGCAAACAAGACGGCACCATTTTCTTGTTTTCAAAATGTACGGATAGCCAGGGCCACACTCCAACACTCGGACATCATTTACAAATGAAACGTTTGAATTTAGTGACTCCTCCAGATCAGAGTCAGTAGGGATGACCAGGGATGTTCTCTTGATAAGTGCGTGAATTGGACCATTTTCCTCTCCTGCTAAGCATTCAGAATGTAATGAGTACTTTTGGGTGTCAGGGGAAATTTATTCAGTAAAAAGTACATTATTTTCTTTAGGAAAGTAGTGAAGTAAAAGTAAAAGTTGTCAAAAATATCATTAATAAAGTCAAGTACAGATACCTCAAGTACTTTACACCAAAACAAAGCAAAACGCCTTCATAAGAAAATAAAAACCATCTTTACTAGTTTAAATAGCCGACCAATCAGCCTGTTACCAACTCTTAGTAAACTTTTGGAAAAAAAATGTGTTTGACAAGATACAACACATTTTACAGTAAACAAATTGAAAACAGACTTTCAGCACGCTTATAGGGAAAGGGATGACCAGGGATGTTCTCTTGATAAGTGCGTGAACTGGACCATTTTCCTGTGGGAAAGACATTCAACAAGCACAGCTCTTACACAAATGACTGATGATTGGCTGAGAGAATTTGATGATATCCTTGTCTCACCTGAAATAATGTTCAGTCTTTTGGCCAGGTGCTGTATTCAGTCAGATATCTACTGTAATGTACTGAGGCCATAACAGTAGATATCTGACTGAACCCAGTACAGTAGATATCTGGCTGAACCCAGTACAGTAGATATCTGACTGAACCCAGTACAGTACAGCAGATACCTGACTGAACCCAGTACAGTAGATATCTGACTGAACCAGTACAGTAGATATCTGACTGAACCCAGTACAGTAGATATCTGACTGAACCCAGTAAAGTAGATATCTGACTGAACCCAGTACAGTAGATATCTGACTGAACCCAGTACAGTACAGTAGATATCTGACTGAACCCAGTACAGTAGATATCTGACTGAACCCAGTACAGTAGATATCTGACTGAACCCAGTACAGTAGATATCTGACTGAACCCCGTACAGCACAGTAGATATCTGACTGAACCCAGTACAGTAGATATCTGACTGAACCCAGTACAGTAGATATCTGACTGAACCCAGCACAGTATATTAGAAATCTGACTGAACCCAGTACAGTAGATTTCTGATTAAACCCAGTACAGTAGATATCTGACTGAACCCAGTACAGTAGATATCTAACTGAACCCAGTACAGTATAGTAAATATCTGACTGAACCCAGTACAGTAAATCTGACTGAACCCAGTACAGTAGATATCGGACTGAACCAAGAACAGTAGATATGACTGAACCCAGTACAGTACAGTATATTAAATATCTGACTGAACTCAGTACAGTAGAAATCTGACTGAACCCAGTACAGTACAGTACAGCAGATATCTGACTGAACCCAGTACAGTACAGCAGATATCTGACTGATCCCAGTACAGTAGATATCTGACTGAACCCAGTACAGTACAGTAGATATCTGACTGAACCCAGTACAGCACAGTAAATATCTGACTGAACCCAGTACAGACAGTAGATATCTGACTGAACCCAGTACAGTACAGTAGATATCTGACTGAACCCAGTACAGTACAGTAGATATCTGACTGAACCCAGTACAGCACAGTAAATATCTGACTGAACCCAGCACAGTACAGTAGATATCTGACTGAACCCAGTACGTTAGATATCTGACTGAACCCAGTACAGCACAGTACAGTAGATATCTGACTGAACCCAGTACAGCACAGTAGATTTGACTAAGCCGAGTACAGTACTGTAGATATCTGACTGAACCCAGTACAGTACAGTATAGTAAATATGACTGAACCTAGCACAGTACAGCAGATATCTGACTGAACCCAGTACAGCAGATATCTGACTGAACCCAGTACAGCAGATATCTGACTGAACCCAGTACAGCAGATATCTGACTGAACCCAGTACAGCAGATATCTGACTGAACCCAGTACAGCAGATATCTGACTGAACCCAGTACAGCAGATATCTGACTGAACCCAGTACAGCAGATATCTGACTGAACCCAGTACAGTAGATATCTGACTGAGCCCAGTACAGCAGATAACTGAATGAGCCCTTCTGTATTGTTTGTTCTTTATTGGATGATAACTAAATCGTATTGTCCATATCAATTCATATGAATTCACATGGAAACCGTACAGAACTCTGGAAAGCTACAATACCAGCAATAGCCCATTTTCCCCAATGTGTTGTTATATCACTTAAAAATGCTATAACAAACCCTGATAATGGTATGTGTTGTAAATAGGAATGGGCTCCATTTACAAAATCATTAACAATATGCCACTGGTCTTGTATTGATTCCTAATCATCCCATCAGTGTGTGTGAGCCCTGGAGCTAGGGGGAGTCTGCAGCCTATAGAGTGTGCAGCATTGGAGCCTGCAGTTCAGGAGTCTGCAGCATTGGAATCTGCAGTTCAGGATTCTGCAGCATTGCAGCCTGCAGTTCAGGAGTCTGCAGCATTGGAGCCTGCAGCATTGGAGCCTGCAGTTCAGGAGTTTGCAGCATTGGAACCTGCAGTTCAGGATTCTGCAGCATTGGAGCCTGCAGTTCAGGAGTCTGCAGCATTGGAGCCTGCAGCATTGGAGCCTGCAGTTCAGGAGTCTGCAGCATTGGAGCCTGCAGTTCAGGAGTCTGCAGCATTGGAGCCTGCAGTTCAGGAGCCTGCAGCATTGGAGCCTGCAGCATTGGAGCCTGCAGTTCAGGAGTCTGCAGCATTGGATCCTGCAGTTCAGGAGTCTGCAGCATTGGATCCTGCAGTTCAGGATTCTGCAGCATTGGAGCCTGCAGTTCAGGAGCCTGCAGCATTGGAGCCTGCAGCATTGGTTCGAATCCAGGCTGTATCACAACCGGGCCATGATTGGGAGTTCCATAGGGTGGCGCACAATTGGCCCAGCGTCGTCCCGGTTAGGGTTTGGCCGGTGTAGGCCGTCATTGTAAATAAGAATTAGTTTTTAACTGACTTGCCTAGTTAAATAAAGGTTAAAAAATATATACAGTTGAAGTTGGAAGTTTACATACCAAATACATTTCAACTCAGTTTTTCACAATTCCTAACATTTAATCCTGGTAAGAATTCCCTGTTTCAGGTCAGTTGGGATCACCACTTTATTTTAAGAATGTGAAATGTCAGAATGACAGTACAGAGAATGATTTATTTCAGCATTTATTTCTTTCATCACATTCTCAGGGGGTCAGAAGTTTACGTACACTCAATTAGTATTTGGTAGCATTGCCTTTAAATTGCCTTTAAATTGTTTAAATTGTTTAACTTGGGTCAAACGTTTTGGGTAGCCTTCCACAAGCTTCCCACAATAAGTTGGGTGAATTTTGGCCCATCCCTCCTGACAGAGCGGGTGTAACTGAGTCAGGTTTGTAGGCCTCCTTGCTTGCACACACTTCTTCAGTTCTGCCCACAAGTGTTCTATAGGATTGAGGTCAGGGCTTTGTGATGGCCACTTCAATACCTTGACTTTGTTGTCCATTTTTGCCACAACTTTGGAAGTATGCTTGGGGTCATTGTCCATTTGGAAGACCAACTTGCGACCAAGCTTTAACTGATGTCTTGAGATGTTGCTTCAATATATCCACATAATTTTCCTGCCTCATGATGCCATCTATTTTGTGAAGTACACCAGTCCCTCCTGCAGCAAAGCACCCCCACAACATGATGCTGCCACCCCCGTGCTTCACGGTTGGGATGGTGTTCTTCGGCTTGCAAGCCTCCCCCTTTTTCCTCCAAACATAACGATGGTCATTATGGCCAAACAGTTCAATTGTTTTTTTCATCAGACCAGAGGACATTTCTCCAAAAAGTCGATCTTTGTCCCCATGTGCAGTTGCAAACCATAGTCTGGCTTTTTATGGCTGTTTTATGGCGGTGTCACGTTCTGACCTGTATTCCCTTTGTTTTGTATTCATAATTTAGTATGTTCAGGGCGTGAGTTGGGGTGGGCAGTCTATGTTTGATTTTCTATGATTTGGGGATTTCTATGTTTCGGCCTAGTATGGTTCTCAATCAGAGGCAGGTGTCATTAGTTGTCTCTGATTGAGAATCATACTTAGGTAGCCTGGGTTGCACTGTTTGTTTGTGGGTGATTGTCTATGTTGATGGCTTGTTTCAGCACAGTTCTCATTTAGCTTCACGGTTGTTATTTCGTTTATTGTTTTTGTATAGTGTTTCAGTGTTCAATGTTTTCTTTATTAAAATTAATGACGAACACATACCACGCCGCATTTTGGTCCGATCCTTGCTACACCTCCTCTTCAGAGGAGGAGGAAGAAGAAAACCGTGACAGGCGGTTTTGGAGCAGTGGTTTCTTCCTTGCTGAGCGGTCTTTCAGGTTATTTCGATATAGGACTGATTTTACTGTGGATATAGATACTTTTGTACCCGTTTCCTCCAGCATCTTCACAAGGTCCTTTGCTGTTGTCCTGGGATTGATTTGCACTTTTCGCACCAAAGTACGTTCACCTCTAGGAGACAGAACGCGTCTCCTTCCTGAGCGGTATGGTGGCAGTGTGGTCCCAAGGGGTTTATACTTGCATACTATTGGTTGCACCTTCAGGCATTTGGAAATTGCTCCAAAGGAGGTATATAATTTTTTCTGAGGACTTGGTTGATTTTCCCATGATGTCAAACAAAGAGGCACTGAGTTTGAAGGTAGACCTTGAAATACGTACATCCTCAGGTACACCTCCAATTGACTCAAATTATGTCATTTAGCCCATCAGAAGCGTTTAAAGCAATGACATCATTTTCTGGAATTTTCCAAGCTGTTTAAAGGCACAGTCAACTTAGTGTATGTAAACTTCTGACCCACTGGACTTGTGATACAGTGAGTTATAAGTGAAATAATCTGTCTGTAAACAATTGTTGGAAGAATGATGTGTGTCATGTACAAAGTAGATGTCCTAACCGACTTGCCAAAACTACAGTTTGTTAACAAGAAAATTGTGGAGTGGTTGAAAAACAAGTTTTAATGACTCCAACCTGTGTATTTAAACTTCCCACTTCAACTGTATTTAAAAATAAATGCTGAGTTAAGGACTCTATCAAGCTCTTTTAATCAGGTTGAAAACTGCTTTCCATCACGCAAGAGCAAATATATTACAAATCATCTGTGAACCAAATAGTGTCATGAAAAATAAAATAAAAATAAATAAATAATGAAAACAGATAAAACCCCTTGCATTCCTCAAAATTAGAGAAAGCCACAGAGGTGTTTGGGAATTAAATGTTCAATGGCAGAGTTGGACTCCCTCTCTAACCCAGGAACCTTGGGTTAAATATAGAATGTCGCACAGAGAGATAGAACTCTGTGCTGTAGGAACAGATTCCATCCGGCAGAATGATTCATAACCTATTTAATTATTAAAACATTCACACATCATTGTTAAAGAACGCAGGGCACAGCTTCCTGCTCTTGCATGCATGGCCCCCACTCAACCAATCACAGCTGGGTGAGGAGGTATTTTACATGTGTATGTTTTTAATTTAATGTTCACTCTAAAGCAGGGGTGGACAATTCACATATCACATAATAACTCCCAAACTCTAAAGCAGGGGTGGACAATTCACATATCACATAATAACTCCCAAACTCTAAAGCAGGGGTGGACAATTCACATATCACATAATAACTCCCGAACTCTAAAGCAGGGGTGGACAATTCACATATCACATAATAACTCTCAAACTCTGAAGCAGGGGTGGACAATTCACATATCACATAATAACTCCCGAACTCTAAAGCAGGGGTGGACAATTCACATATCACATAATAACTCCCGAACTCTAAAGCAGGGGTGGACAATTCACATATCACATAATAACTCTCAAACTCTAAAGCAGGGGTGGACAATTCACATATCACATAATAACTCCCGAACTCTAAAGCAGGGGTGGACAATTCACATATCACATAATAACTCCCGAACTCTAAAGCAGGGGTGGACAATTCACATATCACATAATAACTCCCGAACTCTAAAGCAGGGGTGGACAATTCACATATCACATAATAACTCCCGAACTCTAAAGCAGGGGTGGACAATTCACATATCACATAATAACTCCCGAACTCTAAAGCAGGGGTGGACAATTCACATATCACATAATAACTCCCGAACTCTAAAGCAGGGGTGGACAATTCACATATCACATAATAACTCCCAAACTCTAAAGCAGGGGTGGACAATTCACATATCACATAATAACTCCCGAACTCTAAAGCAGGGGTGGACAATTCACATATCACATAATAACTCCCGAACTCTAAAGCAGGGGTGGACAATTCACATATCACATAATAACTACCGAACTCTAAAGCAGGGGTGGACAATTCACATATCACATAATAACTCCCGAACTCTAAAGCAGGGGTGGACAATTCACATATCACATAATAACTCCCGAACTCTAAAGCAGGGGTGGACAATTCACATATCACATAATAACTCCCGAACTCTAAAGCAGGGGTGGACAATTCACATATCACATAATAACTCCCGAACTCTAAAGCAGGGGTGGACAATTCACATATCACATAATAACTCCAGAACTCTAAAGCAGGGGTGGACAATTCACATATCACATAATAACTCCCAAACTCTAAAGCAGGTGTGGGCAACTCCAGTCCTCATGGGGCCTGATTGTTGTCACAGTTTTGCCCCCAGCTCCAGCTCCAGCTAACACACCCGACTCCAATAATCACCCAATCATGGTCTTCAGTTTAGAATGCAATGTGATTCGTCAGCTGTGTTTGCTTGGGATGGAGAAGAAGTGTGACACCAATCAGGCTACTGAACAAGTGAAATGAAGTGGGCAGATATGTGAATTGTGACTAATGAAAAAGCAAGGGGGGGGGGGACTCCCAAATATGGGGGGGGGGGACTCCCAAATATGGGGGGGGGGGGGGACTCCCAAATATGGGGGGGGACGACGACGACTCCCAAATATGGGGGGGGGGGACTCCCAAATATGGGGGGGGACTCCCAAATATGGGGGGGGACTCCCAAATATGGGGGGGGGGGGACGACACGACTCCCAAATATGGGGGGGGGGAGACTCCCAAATATTTAAAAGTACTCTCAGTAGACCATTTAAAAAAAGCCCTTTGTTCACAGGCTGCTTGGCTAATGGCTAGGCTAACCCTAACCCTAATGGCTAGGCTAACCCTAACCCTAATGGCTAGGCTAACCCTAACCCTAATGGCTAGGCTAACCCTAACCCTAATGGCTAGGCTAACCCTAACCCTAATGGCTAGGATAAAAAAGAAACGCTTCTGCTAAACTAGCCTTAATTAAGGGGAAGGCAATGCTTGGTTTTTAATCTCATTGAACTAAATAGGGGGAAACCAATCGTGTTTTAATGTTTCTAAATACGAGATTCACCGGCACAAAAGGAACATCTCTCCTTCCATGGGAACAGTTTGCCATGTCTGGATAGGCTGCTCTACCTCTCTATAACCCAAATAGGGGGAAACCAATCGTGTTTTAATGTTTCTAAATACGAGATTCACCGGCACAAAAGGAACATCTCTCCTTCCATGGGAACAGTTTGCCATGTCTGGATAGGCTGCTCTACCTCTCTCTCTATTAACCCATGTCTGGATAGGATAGGCTGCTCTACCTCTCTATAAACCCATGGCTGCTCTACCTCTCTATAAACCCATGGCTGCTCTACCTCTCTATAAACCCATGGCTGCTCTACCTCTCTCTATAAACCCATGGCTGCTCTACCTCTCTCTCTATAAACCCATGGCTGCTCTACCTCTCTCTCTATAAACCCATGGCTGCTCTACCTCTCTCTCTATAAATCCATGGCTGCTCTACCTCTCTATAAACCCATGGCTGCTCTACCTCTCTATAAACCCATGGCTGCTCTACCTCTCTATAAACCCATGGCTGCTCTACCTCTCTCTATAAACCCATGGCTGCTCTACCTCTCTCTATAAACCCATGTCTGGATAGGCTGCTCTACCTCTCTCTATAAACCCATGTCAGGATAGGCTGCTCTACCTCTCCATAAACCCATGTCTGGATAGGCTGCTCTACCTCTCTATAAACCCATGTCTGGATAGGCTGCTCTACCTCTCTCTATAAACCCATGGCTGCTCTACCTCTCTCTATAAACCCATGGCTGCTCTACCTCTCTCTATAAACCCATGTCTGGATAGGCTGCTCTACCTTTCTATAAACCCATGTCTGGATAGGCTGCTCTACCTCTCTATAAACCCATGTCTGGATAGGCTGCTCTACCTCTCTCTATAAACCCATGGCTGCTCTCCCTCTCTATAAACCCATGGCTGCTCTACCTCTCTATAAACCCATGGCTGCTCTACCTCTCTATAAACCCATGTCTGGATAGGCTGCTCTACCTCTCTCTATAAACCCATGTCTGGATAGGCTGCTCTACCTCTCTCTATAAACCCATGTCTGGATAGGCTGCTCTACCTCTCTATAAACCCATGGCTGCTCTACCTCTCTATAAACCCATGGCTGCTCTACGTCTCTCTATAAACCCATGGCTGCTCTACCTCTCTCTCTATAAACCCATGGCTGCTCTACCTCTCTCTCTATAAACCCATGGCTGCTCTACCTCTCTATAAACCCATGGCTGCTCTACCTCTCTATAAACCCATGGCTGCTCTACCTCTCTATAAACCCATGGCTGCTCTACCTCTCTATAAACCCATGGCTGCTCTACCTCTCTATAAACCCATGGCTGCTCTACCTCTCTATAAACCCATGGCTGCTCTACCTCTCTATAAACCCATGGCTGCTCTACCTCTCTCTATAAACCCATGGCTGCTCTACCTCTCTCTCTATAAACCCATGGCTGCTCTACCTCTCTATAAACCCATGGCTGCTCTACCTCTCTCTATAAACCCATGGCTGCTCTACCTCTCTCTCTATAAACCCATGGCTGCTCTACCTCTCTCTCTATAAACCCATGGCTGCTCTACCTCTCTCTCTATAAATCCATGGCTGCTCTACCTCTCTATAAACCCATGGCTGCTCTACCTCTCTATAAACCCATGGCTGCTCTACCTCTCTATAAACTCATGGCTGCTCTACCTCTCTCTCTATAAACCCATGGCTGCTCTACCTCTCTCTATAAACCCATGGCTGCTCTACCTCTCTCTATAAACCCATGGCTGCTCTACCTCTCTCTCTATAAACCCATGGCTGCTCTACCTCTCTATAAACTCATGCCATAATCAACTGTGTACCTTTTAAGACTTATTTTTTTTGTGGTGCAGGAAATCATCACTTGTTTTTAAGGTCACAACTCAAATATTGCCCCCCCCCCCCCCCCCCCCGCCCAGTGTGCTGTTTTTTATATAATGAAAGCTAAGAGCTACCTGTCTACTACACCTCCCAAGTGCCAGCTGAAAATATAGCCTTTAGTATGTGTACTTTACCTTATTTATACTTGGGATACTATATCCCTTTATCAACAGTAAAAGCTAAATAAAATAAACAAAACAATCGCTGGAGGACGTCTTTAAATAGTGATATATTAAGGTGTGACAGACGTAAGAACACAATACATTTTACTGTAATTGAATACCAAGTAAATCCAGAGAACTAGTTGTCTGCCGGACAGGAAACAGTTGTTGTGTTCACGCTGTCTGCCTCCAGCAGCAGACACGATCAATGGACCTATTGGGAGATCCCTTCCCTTATAACTCACAGACAAGCAGGGAGATAGATACAGTAGACCAGCTTGTTATCTAATAGGTTTCAATCTACTTCTAATGGCTCTAGTATCCAGGATGACCTTGTAGTTATTGCATCAATCAGACTGAGCACTT
Organism: Oncorhynchus clarkii lewisi; assembly: GCF_045791955.1. NCBI lineage: Eukaryota > Metazoa > Chordata > Actinopteri > Salmoniformes > Salmonidae > Oncorhynchus > Oncorhynchus clarkii. The sequence continues at coordinate 4,024,356 of NC_092147.1, forward strand.
CAAGCGCCTTAGCTAAAAGCTACCTCTAGAGTAATCTATCTAAGCAGACAGAATCAAAGCAGCTAAGAGCTACCTGTCTACTACACCAATCAAACTCTCAGCACATCAACTGCCTTAGCTACAGTATCTGTAAGAATAATCAACTGCCTTAGCTATGGTATCTGTTAGAATAATCAACTGCCTTAGCTACAGTATCTGTCTGTGTAATCAACTGCCTTAGCTACAGTATCTGTTAGAATAATCAACTGCCTTAGCTACGGTATCTGTTAGAATAATCAACTGCCTTAGCTACAGTATCTGTTAGAATAATCAACTGCCTTAGATACAGTATCTGTCTGTGTAATCAACTGCCTTAGCTACAGTATCTGTTAGAATAATCAACTGCCTTAGCTACGGTATCTGTTAGAATAATCAACTGCCTTAGCTACAGTATCTGTTAGAATAATCAACTGCCTTAGCTACAGTATCTGTAAGAATAATCAACTGCCTTAGCTACGGTATCTGTTAGAATAATCAACTGCCTTAGCTACAGTATCTGTCTGTGTAATCAACTGCCTTAGCTACAGTATCTGTAAGAATAATCAACTGCCTTAGCTACAGTATCTGTTAGAATAATCAACTGCCTTAGCTACAGTATCTGTTAGAATAATCAACTGCCTTAGCTACAGTATCTGTTAGAATAATCAACTGCCTTAGCTACAGTATCTGTCAGGATAATCAACTGCCTTAGCTACGGTATCTGTCAGGATAATCAACTGCCTTAGCTACAGTATCTGTCAGGATAATCAACTGCCTTAGCTACGGTATCTGTCAGGATAATCAACTGCCTTAGCTACAGTATCTGTCAGGATAATCAACTGCCTTAGCTACGGTATGTGTTAATATGCTGCCTAATCTACAAATTCACCCTTTGTTTAGAATGTGAGTAATAGAAGCTCTGAGTCATCATGACCGTCGTGTTCCTCTGGGGACGGCAACAAGAGGCAGATCATCTGAATAAAGTAGTTCTCCATCAGCTCTCCCCATGGCGAGCTCTCCTACAGTAGGTATACCAGTCACTCTCCTACAGTAGGTATACCAGTCACTCTCCTACAGTAGGTATACCAGTCACTCTCCTACAGTAGGTATACCAGTCACTCTCCTACAGTAGGTATACCAGTCACTCTCCTACAGTAGGTATACCAGTCACTCTCCTACAGTAGGTATACCAGTCACTCTCCTACAGTAGGTATACCAGTCACTCTCCTACAGTAGGTATACCAGTCACTCTCCTACAGTAGGTATACCAGTCACTCTCCTACAGTAGGTATACCAGTCACTCTCCTACAGTAGGTATACCAGTCACTCTCCTACAGTAGGTATACCAGTCACTCTCCTACAGTAGGTATACCAGTCACTCTCCTACAGTAGGTATACCAGTCACTCTCCTACAGTAGGTATACCAGTCACTCTCCTACAGTAGGTATACCAGTCACTCTCCTACAGTAGGTATACCAGTCACTCTCCTACCGTCTCTGTATACCAGTCACTCTCCTACAGTAGGTATACCAGTCACTCTCCTACAGTAGGTATACCAGTCACTCTCCTACAGTAGGTATACCAGTCACTCTCCTACAGTAGGTATACCAGTCACTCTCCTACAGTAGGTATACCAGTCACTCTCCTACAGTAGGTATACCAGTCACTCTCCTACAGTAGGTATACCAGTCACTCTCCTACAGTAGGTATACCAGTCACTCTCCTACAGTAGGTATACCAGTCACTCTCCTACAGTAGGTATACCAGTCACTCTCCTACAGTAGGTATACCAGTCACTCTCCTACAGTAGGTATACCAGTCACTCTCCTACAGTAGGTATACCAGTCACTCTCCTACCGTCTCTGTATACCAGTCACTCTCCTACAGTAGGTATACCAGTCACTCTCCTACAGTAGGTATACCAGTCACTCTCCTACTGTCTGTATACCAGTCACTCTCCTACAGTAGGTATACCAGTCATTCTCCTACAGTAGGTATACCAGTCACTCTCCTACAGTAGGTATACCAGTCACTCTCCTACAGTAGGTATACCAGTCACTCTCCTACCGTCTCTGTATACCAGTCACTCTCCTACAGTAGGTATACCAGTCACTCTCCTACAGTAGGTATACCAGTCACTCTCCTACCGTCTCTGTATACCAGTCACTCTCCTACAGTAGGTATACCAGTCACTCTCCTACAGTAGGTATACCAGTCACTCTCCTACAGTAGGTATACCAGTCACTCTCCTACAGTAGGTATACCAGTCACTCTCCTACAGTAGGTATACCAGTCACTCTCCTACAGTAGGTATACCAGTCACTCTCCTACAGTAGGTATACCAGTCACTCTCCTACAGTAGGTATACCAGTCACTCTCCTACAGTAGGTATACCAGTCACTCTCCTACAGTAGGTATACCAGTCACTCTCCTACAGTAGGTATACCAGTCACTCTCCTACAGTAGGTATACCAGTCACTCCCCTACAGTAGGTATACCAGTCACTCTCCTACAGTAGGTATACCAGTCACTCTCCTACAGTAGGTATACCAGTCACTCTCCTACCGTCTCTGTATACCAGTCACTCTCCTACTGTCTGTTTACCAGTCATTCTCCTACTGTCTGTATACCAGTCACTCTCCTACTGTCTGTATACCAGTCACTCTCCTACTCTCTGTATACCAGTCACACTCCTACAGTAGGTATACCAGTCACTCTCCTACTGTCTGTATACCAGTCACTCTCCCACTGTCTCTGTATAGCATTCACTCTCCTACTGTCTCTGTATACCATTCACTCTCCTACTGTCTGTATACCAGTCACTATCCTACAGTAGGTATACCAGTCACTCTCCTACTGTCTCTGTATACCATTCACTCTCCTACTGTCTGTATACCAGTCACTCTCCTACTGTCTGTATACCAGTCACTCTCCTACAGTAGGTATACCAGTCACTCTCCTACTGTCTGTATACCAGTCACTCTCCTACTGTCTGTATACCAGTCACTCTCCTACAGTAGGTATACCAGTCACTCTCCTACTGCCTCTGTATACCAGTCACTCTCCTACTGTCTGTATACCAGTCACTCTCCTACTGTCTGTATACCAGTCACTCTCCTACAGTAGGTATACCAGTCACTCTCCTACTGCCTCTGTATACCAGTCACTCTCCTACTGTCTGTATACCAGTCACTCTCCTACTGTCTGTATACCAGTCACTCTCCTACTGTCTGTATACCAGTCACTCTCCTACAGTAGGTATACCAGTCACTCTCCTACTGCCTCTGTATACCAGTCACTCTCCTACTGTCTGTATACCAGTCACTCTCCTACAGTAGGTATACCAGTCACTCTCCTACTGCCTCTGTATACCAGTCACTCTCCTACTGTCTGTATACCAGTCACTCTCCTACTGTCTGTATACCAGTCACTCTCCTACTGTCTGTATTCCAGACAATCTATATTCAGTGTTGTAAAGATGTACAAATGGTTAAAGTACAAAGGGGAAAATAAATAAACAAATACAGGTTGTATTTACAATGGTGTTTGTTCTTCACTGGTTGCCCTTTTCTCGTGGCAACAGGTCACAAATCTTGCTGCTGTGATGCACACTGTGGTATTTCACCCAGTAGATATGGGAGTTTATCAAAATTGGATTTGTTTTTCGAATTCTTTGTGGATCTGTGTAATCTGAGGGAAATATGTCTCTCTAATATGGTCATACATTGGGCAGGAGGTTAGGAAGTGCAGCTCAGTTTCCACCTCATTTTGTGGGCAGTGAGCACATAGCCTGTCTTCTCTTGAGAGCCATGTCTGCCTACGATGGCCTTTCTCAATAGCAAGGCTATGCTCACTGAGTCTGTACATAGTCAAAGCTTTCCTTAAGTTTGGGTCAGTCACAGTGGTCAGGTATTCTGCCGCTGTGTACTCTCTGTTTAGGGCCAAATAGCATTCTAGTTTGCTCTGTTTTTTTGTTAATTCTTTCCATGTATCAAGTAATTATCTTTTTGTTTTCTCATGATTTGGTTGGGTCTAATTGTGCTGCTGTCCTAGAGCTCTGTGGGATCTGTTTGTGTTTTTGAACAGAGCCCCAGGACCAGCTTGCTCTCTCTCTCTCTTTCTCTCTCTCTCTCTCTTCAAATGGGCTTTATTAGCATGGGAAACATGTTTACATTGCCAATGCAAGTGAAATAAACAAAACAAGTGAGAAGACAAACATCAACATCAAAACTATTATAATTTAACAGTAAATATTGCACTCAAAAATAAATTTCAAGAGTTATATTATCAGCTATCAAAATTGTTTTAGCAATGTGCAAATAGTTGTAGTATGAATAGTATGGGAAAACAAATAAATGTGGGCTGTATTTACAATGTTGTTTGTGCTCCACTTTCTCATGGCAACAGGTCACACATCTTGCTGCTGTGATGGCACGCTGTGGTATTTCACCCAGTAGATATGTGAGTTTATCAAAATCGGGTTTGATGTCTAATTCTTTGTGGGTCTGTGTAATCTGAGGGAAATATGTGTGTCTAATATGGTCATACATTTGACAGGAGGTTAGTATTCATATAATGACAGAGCTATAGGTGCCAGTGGAATCCCGACAGGTCTATCTGTCCACAACACCATTACCACCAATACTTCACCCTGGTCCATTTATCCTAAAACGCACTTCAGCCTCCTTCTCCTGCTTTCCCTTTTAAAAGAGCATGCCAATAGTCTATTTATGCCAATAGTCTATTTATGCCAATAGTCGATTCATGCCAATAGTCGATTCATGCCAATAGTCGATTTATGCTAATAGTCAATTTATGCCAATAGTCTATTGATGTCAAAAGTCGATTTATGCCAAAAGTTGATTTATGTCGATTTATGCTAATAGACGATTTATGTCAATTCATGCCAAAAGTCCCTACTCTACTAGAATCAGCAAGAAACACTATGGGAGATGAATACAGGGATTTAAACACTATATATTAGTGAGGAGCTGGGTACAGGGATTTAAACACTATATATTAGTGAGGAGCTGGGTACAGGGATTTAAACACTATATATTAGTGAGGAGCTGGGTACAGGGATTTAAACACTATATATTAGTGAGGAGCTGGGTACAGGGATTTAAACACTATATATTAGTGAGGAGCTGGGTAAAGGGATTTAAACACTATATATTAGTGAGGAGCTGGGTGCAGGGATTTAAACACTATATATTAGTGAGGAGCTGGGTACAGGGATTTAAACACTATATATTAGTGAGGAGCTGGGTACAGGGATTTAAACACTATATATTAGTGAGGAGCTGGGTACAGGGATTTAAACACTATATATTAGTGAGGAGCTGGGTGCAGGGATTTAAACACTATATATTAGTGAGGAGCTGGGTACAGGGATTTAAACACTATATATTAGTGAGGAGCTGGGTACAGGGATTTAAACACTATATATTAGTGAGGAGCTGGGTACAGGGATTTAAACACTATATATTAGTGAGGAGCTGGGTAAAGGGATTTAAACACTATATATTAGTGAGGAGCTGGGTGCAGGGATTTAAACACTATATATTAGTGAGGAGCTGGGTACAGGGATTTAAACACTATATATTAGTGAGGAGCTGGGTACAGGGATTTAAACACTATATATTACTGAGGAGCTGGGTACAGGGATTTAAACACTATATATTAGTGAGGAGCTGGGTAAAGGGATTTAAACACTATATATTAGTGAGGAGCTGGGTACAGGGATTTAAACACTATATATTCGTGAGGAGCTGGGTAAAGGGATTTAAACACTATATATTAGTGAGGAGCTGGGTACAGGGATTTAAACACTATATATTAGTGAGGAGCTGGGTACAGGGATTTAAACACTATATATTAGTGAGGAGCTGGGTACAGGGATTTAAACACTATATATTACTGAGGAGCTGGGTACAGGGATTTAAACACCATAGATAACTACATTCAGTTTTCAGTTCTTCGCTCCCCGGCCGGGGTCCTGCGTGCTCTGGGCATTGCTGACTCAAATGAACAAAATTAGTAGAACGATTCGTTCCTTTGACTGAACCGGTCGATAAGATCCGAGTCAGTAAAAAGAGCCGAACTTACGATCGATCACTACAGTAGTCAAACACAACGGTGTTAGTTTTTGTTTGATTTTTCGCAGACATCAAAAGTGGTCTGCTGATGTTGTTTAAGCATTGTTGTAGATTTAAAACTGTGTTATTTTTCTACAAAGCTACATCACCTATAATAACCCTGTCTACAAAGCTACATCACCTATAATAACCCTGTCTACAAAGCTACATCACCCAGAATAACCCGATCTACAAACTAAAGCACCTATAATAACCCTGTCTGCAAAGCTACATCACCCATAATAACCCTATCTACAAAGCTACATCACCCATAATAACCCTGTCTACAAAGCTACATCACCCATAATAACCCTGTCTACAAAGCTACATCACCTGTAATAACCCTGTCTACAAAGCTACATCACCCATAATAACCCTCTCTACAAAGCTACATCACCCGTAATAACCCATCCAGTAATCCACAATCTGAATTGGAACAAAGGGCTGGCTCTGGTTGTGAGGCTTTGACTAGAGAAGATGTACAAAGGCTGGGTGGACACACACACACACACACACACACACACACACACACTCTCTCTCTCTCTCTGTCTTTGACTGATGTGATGCTGTGTCGAGGGAGGGAGGGCATGACGAAGCCGGCTGATTCCTGGACCCCAGGGTTAAGTGGGGAGAAACGAACGGCTTCGTATCAAACAGAAATTACCATCTCATTTTCCTCACAGACAGGCTGTTATTAAAGTGTAGCAGGCAGTGGACAGGTATTAGATGTCATAAAGCATGTGGAGACATTTACAAATACGCAGATGCCTGTCTGAATCTGCCTGAGTCTGTCTGGAACGCACATCCAGCGCGATGATGAAGAGGGGACTGATGAGAGGAGAAGATGGTGGAGGAAACTCTCTCTCTCTTTCTTTTATTCTCATTATTTTTGTGAGAATTTAGAGTTCAGTGTAAAAAGTCTTGGTGGCCATTTGATTAATTGTTCAGCAGTCTTATGGCTTGGGGGAAGAAGCTGTTGAAGAGCCTTTTCGACCCTGGACTTGGCACTCTGGTTCCATTTGCCGTGCAGAAGCAGAGAGAACAGTCTATGACTTGGGTGACTGGAGTCTTTGACAATTTTTTGGTGCTTCCTCTGACACCGCCTGGTATAGAGGTCCTGGATGGCAGGAAGCTTGGCCCAAGTGATGTACTGGGCTGAATGCATTACCCTCTGTAGCGCCTTACGGTCAGATGCCGAGCAGTTGCCATACCAGGCGGTGATGCAACCGGTCAGGATGCTCTCGATGGTGCAGCTGTAGAACTTTTTGAGGATCTGGGGACCCATGACAAATCTTTACAGTCTCCTGAGGGGGGAAATGTGTTGTTGCACCCTCTTAACGAATGTCTTGGTGTGTTTGGACCATAATAGTTTGTTGGTGATGTGGACACCAAGGAACTTGAAACTCTCGACCGCCTCACTACAGCCCCGTCGATGTTAACAGGGTCCTGTTCGGCCCGCCTTTTCCTGTAGTCCACGATCAGCTCCTTTGTCTTGCTCACGTTGAGGGAGAGGTTGTTGTCCTGTCTCAGCGGTGTCAGTGATCAGGCCTACCACTGTTGTGTCGTCAGCAAACTTAATGATGGTGTTGAAGTCGTGCGTGGCCACACAGTCGTGGGTGAACAGGGAGTACAGGAGGGGACTAATCACGCACCCCGAGGGGCCCCCCGTGTTGAGGATCAGCGTGGCAGATGTGTCGTTGCCTACCCTTACCACCTGGGGGCAGCCCGTCAGGAAGACCAGGTTCCAGTTTCAGAGGGAGGTGTTTAGTCCCAGGTTTCTTAGCTTAGTGATGAGCTTTGTGGGAACTATGGTGTTGAACGCTGAGCTGTAGTCAATAAACAGAATTCTCACATAGGTGTTCCTTTTGTCCAGCTGGAAAAGGGCAGTGTGGAGTGTGTGAGTGAGATTGCGTCATCTGTGGATCTGTTGGGGCGGTATGCGAATTGGAGCGGATCTAGGGTTTCCAGGATGATGGTGTTGATGTCAGACATGACCAGCCTTTCAAAGCAATTCATGGCTACCGACGTGAGTGCTACGGGTCGGTAGTCATTTAGGCAGCTGACCTTCGCTTCCTTGGGCACAGAAACTATGGTGGTCTGCTTGAAAACATGTAGGCATTACAGACTCGGTTGAAAATGTCAATGAAGACACTTGACAGTTGGTCCGAACATGCTCTGAGTACACGTCCTGGTAATCCGTCTGGCCCCGCGGCCTTGTGAATGTTGACCTGTTTAAAGGTCTTGCTCACATTAGCTACGGAGAGCGTGATCACACAGTCGTACGGACCAGCTGGTGCTCTCATGTATGCTCAGTGTTGCTTGGCCTGAAGAGAGCATAAATTGGCATTTACCATGTCTGGTAGCCTCTCGTCACTGGGTAGCTCGCGGCTGGGTTTCCCTTTGTAGTCCGTAATAGTTTTCAAGCCCTGCCACATCCAACGAGCATCAGAGCCGGTGTAGTAGGATTCAATCTTAGTCATGCATTGACGCTTTGCTTGTTTGATGGTTCCTCTGAGGGCTTAGCGGGATTTCTTATTTATTTATTTCTTATTTCTTCTTTCTTATAAGCGTCTGGATTAGTGTCCTGCTCCTTGAAAGCGCCAGCTCTAGCCTTTAGCTCGGTGCGGATGTTGCCTGTAATCCATGGATTCTGGTTGGAATATGTATAGTGACCGTACGTCGATGCAGAACAGTCCTGTAATTTAGCATCCGCGTCATCTGACCTCTACCGTATTGAGCGAGTCACTGGTACTTCCTGCTTTTGTTTTTGTTTGTCAGCAGGAATCAGAAGGATAGAAGTATTGTCAGATTTGCCAAATGGAAGGTGAAGGATAGCTTTTAATGCATCTCTGTGTGTGGAGTAAAGGTAGTCTAGAGTTGTTTTTCCTCTGGTTGCACATGTGACATGCTGGTAGAAATGAGGTAAAACAGATTTAAGTTTTCCTGCATTAAAGTCCACGGCCACTAGGAGCACCACCTCTGGGTGAGTAATGTCTTGTTTGCTTATGGCCTTATAGAGGTGGTTGAGTGCGATCTTAGTAATCATCGGTTTGTGGTGGTAAATAGACAGCTAAGAAAAATATAGATGAAAACTCTCTTGGTAGATAGTGTGGTATACAGCTTGAGGATCTCTACCTCAGGCGAGCAATACCTCGAGACTTCTTTAATATTAGGCATTGAGCACCAGTTTTTATTGACAAAAAAGACACACACCCTGTCCCTCTTCTTACGTAGCTGTTCTGTCGTGCCAATGCATGGAAAATCTTTATATTATACGTGTCGTCATTCAGCCACGACTCTGTGAAACATAAGATATTACAGTTGTTTATGTCCCATTGGTAGGATAGTCTCGAGCGAAGATCATCCAGTTTATTTTCCAGTGGTCGCACGTTGGCCAATAGAACGGATGGTAGAGGCAGGTTACCCACTGGCCGACAGATTCTCACAAGGCACTCCGATCTCCGCCCCCTGTATTTCTGTCTTTTCTTTTCTTCACGTGAATGATGGGGATTTGGGCTCCTTCACGTCAGACTCATAAAAGAAAAATGATTTGTCCAGTTCGAGGTGAGTAATCACTGTTGTGATATCCAGAAGCTCTTTTCGGTCATAAGATACATTAGGTACAAAATAAGTTACAAACAATGCGAAAAAATAAACAAAATCGGCACGGTTTGTTATGAGCCTGTAAAATGGCAGCCATCCCTTCCGGCGCCATTGAATCCCGGGATAGAAGGGGATACAGTGTCCATTGTGAGAGCTACCATAAAGCATATACTCATAATACACCATCTAAATCTCATTACAGCGTTAGCACTGTAGTAGTACTGAACATCTAGGAATGGAGACGGGCTGGTTGACTTTAAGATCTCTTTAAATTTGACAATTAAAAAAACATTTTTTTTTAGCAAACACTCTCGTCCAGAGTAACTTACAGGAGCAATTTGAGTTAAGTGCTTTACTCAAGGGAACATTGACAGATATTTCACCCTATTCGACTCAGGGATTTGAACCAGCGAACAACCCCCCCCCCCCCCCCCCATGGTCAAATTAAAATGCTGAGTGGGTAATGTACACAGTAGGGACAAAAACTAACATCCACCTCACGATATATTACCTCACAATATACTACCTCACAGTATATTACCTCACAACCTCACAATATACTACCTCACAAAATACTACCTCACAATATACTACCTCACAATATACTACCTCACGATAAACGACCTCACGATAAACTACCTCACGATAAACTACCTCACGATAAACTACCTCACGATAAACTACCTCACAATATACTACCTCACAATATACTACCTCACAGTATACTACCTCACAACCTCACAATATACTACCTCACAATATACTACCTCACGATATACTACCTCACGATATACTACTTCACAGTATATTACCTCACAACCTCACAATATACTATCTCACAATATACTACCCCACAATATATTATCTCACAATCCACTACCTTACAATATACTATCTCATGTTGTTTACCTCTGATAACCTAGAAGCTGCTCCCTTGACACCAAACTGAGAAAACAATCAGCTCATTCTTACAGCGCAACCATAGAATCAGCTGCTTAGTGGATCAATGTACTGCAAAGCTGTGTTTGAATCTGGGGGTGTGGTAGGGGGGTGGGTCAGTTCTGTCTATTCACTGCTGTGATTGGTGGAGTGAGTGACCGATACAAAAGTGTAGCGTGTCAGTGACTGCCTGACGACAGTGTGGTAGTGTGGTGCCTCCGATACCTACCTGATATGTGTTGTCAAAGCTGTCATACATGAACCTCGTGATCAGAGATGTCTTCCCAACTACAAGAAAAAACAAAGATAGAGATAAAAAGAGAGAGAGAGAGAGAGAGAGAGAGATGGGGATAGAGAGAGGGATAGAGAGAGAGAGAGGGGGATAGAGAGAGAGAGAGAGAGAGAGAGAGAGAGAGAGAGAGAGAGAGAGAGAGAGAGAGAGAGAGAGAGAGAGATAGAGAGGGGGATAGAGAGAGAGAGAGGGAGGGATAGAGAGAGAGAGAGAGAGAGAGAGAGAGGAAGAGAGATAGAGGGATAGAGAGAGAGAGAGAGAGGGATAGAGAGAGAGAGAGGGATAGAAAGAGAGAGGGATAGAGGGATAGAGAGAGAGAGGGGGATAGAGAGAGAGAGAGAGAGAGAGAGAGAGAGAGAGAGAGAGAGGAAGAGAGATAGAGGAAGAGGGATAGAGAGAGAGAGAGAGAGAGAGAGAGAGAGAGAGAGAGAGAGAGATAGAGAGGGGGATAGAGAGAGGGATAGAGAGAGAGAGAGAGGGGGATAGAGAGAGAGAGAGAGAGAGAGAGAGAGAGGAAGAGAGATAGAGGGATAGAGAGAGAGAGAGAGGGATAGAGAGAGAGGGGATAGAAAGAGAGAGGGATAGAGGGATAGAGAGAGAGAGAGAGAGAGAGAGAGAGAGAGAGAGAGAGAGAGAGAGAGAGATGTGGGGTTAGATGGGTTTTGGAACAGAGAGAGTGACATTCCAGCTGTTTGTGCTGAAACAGTGAATACATAATGACTACACTTTAGGGGAGGTGCACTGTCTAACAGAAGAAACTATACGAATAACAAACACCCTGATGAAGAGAGATCTTTAGCCTGAGGACTTATTCATTTCATACAACAACGAAAAAATTCTTAGCATTTTCCACAATAAAGCTTTTTCATATGTTGGCAATATAGGATGATATCTGTAATATTTCCTTTAGATGTTCTTTTCACAGGCCAGATAGGAAATGAGAAAGGTTATCAGACCCGGTGCAGGGCTAGAATGTGCCTCAATATAACCCTCAAATGGTGCACTTTGCAACCAAAGTCTCGTTCTCTTCTCAGGCTTTTCATGTTAGCAGACACTCTTAGCAACTTACAGGTGCAATTAGGTCGAGGGCACATCGACAGATTTGAAAGGATTCGAACACTCTTAACCGCTAGGCTACCCGCAAGGCCACCCGCTAGGTTACTCGCTAGGCTACTCGCTAGGCTACCCGCTAGGTTACTCGCTAGGCTACTCGCTAGGCTACTCGGCAGGCTACCCGCTAGGTTACTCGCTAGGCTACTCGCTAGGCTACCCACTAGGTTACCTGCTAGGCCACTTGTTAGGCCATGTGCTAGGTTACTCGCTAGGCCACTCGCTAGGCTACCCGCTAGGCTCAGCTATGGTCCAGGGTCGTTGAAAGTACTTGAGGAAATGACACATCCTCAACAGTGCGCTGCCTGTGCAAACACACACAGACACAGACACAGGTAAACCACCTGCTGGTTAACGCACACACATACAGTCGGGGGGCTTTGGAGGTGGCTCATATGTAATCAGAGAGGGAAAAGCCCGGTTCTGCTCTAGTTGACGAGGCTGGCATGACAAGGAAAGCTCTCGTCCACAAGTCATTTAAATGCTAATTTCCCCAAAGACACAAGACTGTCAGATTTTACAGTGAAATGGATTTGAATGAATAGGGCTCATAGGGCCTGGTAGAAACCTAGCTAGCACATTTGGTTCCTTGGAAGTTGTGGGAATGTACATTCTTTATTTCACATTGATTGTGACAACAAAGCTGTACATTTCCTGATCGGTAAACTGAAGAAAAAATGTAAACATTCTGAGAACAGAAGATAAAGTTTTTCGGTTGCAGGGAGGTTCTGAGAACGTTTTACTCTGGTTCCAGGGAGGTTCTGAGAACGTTTAACTCTGGTTCCAGGGAGGTTCTGAGAACGTTTAACTCTGGTTCTAGGGAGGTTCTGAGAACGTTTAACTCTGGTTCCAGGGAGGTTCTGAGAACGTTTAACTCTGGTTCTAGGGAGGTTCTGAGAACGTTTAACTCTGGTTCCAGGGAGGTTCTGAGAACGTTTAACTCTGGTTCTAGGGAGGTTCTGAGAACGTTTTAATCTGGTTCCAGGGAGGTTCTGAGAACGTTTAACTCTGGTTCCAGGGAGGTTCTGAGAACGTTTAACTCTGGTTCCAGGGAGGTTCTGAGAACATTTTAATCTGGTTCCAGGGAGGTTCTGAGAACGTTTTACTCTGGTTCCTTGAAAGTTTTCCTGGGAGGTTTTATTATTTTTGGTGTGGAGACCAGTGGTGCCCCTACTGTCTCTCTGTGGTGTAGAGCCCAGTGGTGCCCCTACTGTCTCTCTGTGGTGTAGAGCCCAATGGTGCCCCTACTGTCTCTCTGTGGTGTAGAGCCCTGTGGTGCCCCTACTGTCTCTCTGTGGTGTAGAGCCCAGTGGTGCCCCTACTGTCTCTCTGTGGTGTAGAGCCCTGTGGTGCCTCTACTATCTCTCTGTGGTGTAGAGCCCAGTGATGCCCCTACTGTCTCTCTGTGGTGTAGAGCCTTAGTGGTGCCCCTACTGTCTCTCTGTGGTGTAGAGCCCAGTGATGCTTCTACTGTCTCTCTGTGGTGTAGAGCCCAATGGTGCCCCAACCACTGTCCCAATAAGGGATATTTCTTAATTTTTTTCGGGCCAGTTTAATTTAGGCCCTGTCCAAAAGAAGCTCCTCCTCACAAGGCACTTATGTAGATGAAACAATCTGCCAGATGTAAGCAATAGGTAGAATACACGTTGAAGTCAATTTAAGCTCTGTAAAACGATTTGACTGAACGTAGTGATTCATGAGTATCATTAAAACAGGTTAACATGCCCCACCAACTTTAGAAAACTATACAGAAAGAGCTCTTACATTTCTGAAAGAAGTAAATCAAATCAACTGAATGATGAGACTAGTCAGATGAACTGACATAGCTGACACACCGTGAACCAACAGGTTGCGGGTTCAAATCCCAGGTGAGGACATGTTGAATAGTAATTACTGAACATTCGCAATGGAATCATGTATGTCAAATATGTACGTTGAAAACAGTTTGAGTATCCCTTGACAACAGATGACGAGCCATGAATGGATCAGTGGTTCACCAATCAGGGCCTCGATTTGCTCGGCAACAGGTACAAGATGTGATGTGTGATTAAACTATTCTTGGGTGGGAGCCAATGTCCTGAAAACTGATTCACAGACAACGTTCCCATTACACATTATATTGAATATATTCTGAGAACTCTGAGTATGTTTGGGGGGGTCATTGATGGAATATTCTCCTAACCAACAGAGAACTGGACACATTAATGTTCATTTAACATGTCTAGAACATTAATACATTTAGTTCTGAGAACATGGTAACCACTTTCTAGGTAAGTTCTGTTAGACATTAATAAGGGAATGGTAACCCCTTTCTGGGTAGGTTTTGTTAGACATTAATAAGGGAATGGTAACCACTTTCTGGGTAAGTTCTGTTAGACATTAATAAGGGAATGGTAACCACTTTCTGGGTAAGTTCTGTTAGACATTAATAAGGGAATGGTAACCACTTTCTGGGGAGTTCTGTTAGACATTAATAAGGGAATGGTAACCACTTTCTGGGTAAGTTCTGTTAGACATTAATAAGGGAATGGTAACCACTTTCTGGCTAAGTTCTGTTAGACATTAATAAGGGAATGGTAACCACTTTCTGGGTAAGTTCTGTTAGACATTAATAAGGGAATGGTAACCACTTTCTGGGTAAGTTCTGTTAGACATTAATAAGGGAATGGTAACCACTTTCTGGGTAAGTTCTGTTAGACATTAATAAGGGAATGGTAACCACTTTTTGGGTAAGTTCTGTTAGACATTAATAAGGGAATGGTAACCACTTTCTGGGTAAGTTCTGTTAGACATTAATAAGGGAATGGTAACCACTTTCTGGGTAAGTTCTGTTAGACATTAATAAGGGAATGGTAACCACTTTCTGGCTAAGTTCTGTTAGACATTAATAAGGGAATGGTAACCACTTTCTGGGTAAGTTCTGTTAGACATTAATAAGGGAATGGTAACCACTTTCTGGGTAAGTTCTGTTAGACATTAATAAGGGAATGGTAACCACTTTCTGGGTAAGTTCTGTTAGACATTAATAAGGGAATGGTAACCACTTTCTGGGTACGTTCTGTTAGACATTAATAAGGGAATGGTAACCACTTTCTGGGTACGTTCTGTTAGACATTAATAAGGGAATGGTCTAATGGGAACATTTATTACACATCACGGGAACATTCCTATGAAAACACGAGCTAGTTACCTAACGAGACTCTTAAGGGAACGTTCTCTAAAGTTGTGGGAACGTTTGTTGTTAGCTGGGAGGAGCCTACCATATCCATCTCAGCCTGGGAGGATCCACGGCCCCTCAGGGCTGAACATACCTGTCCTGCAACCGCCTCACTCTTCCACTTCCTGCTCCTCCACTCCTCTGCAGTAACTCTGCCTGCTCCTCCACAACACTATGCTTCCTCCTCCCTCTACCTCCACTCCTCCTCAGGAACTCTGCCTGCTCCTCCACTCCTACTCCTCCCTCCACCTCCACTCCTCCTCAGTAACTCTGCCTGCTCCTCCACTCCTACTCCTCCCTACACCTCCACTCCTCCTCAGTAACTCTGCCTGCTCCTCCACTCCTCCACTCCTCCTCAGTAACTCTGCCTGCTCCTCCACTCCTCCTCAGTAACTCTGCCTGCTCCTCCACTCCTCCTCCTCCCTCTACCTCCACTCCTCCTCAGTAACTCTGCCTGCTCCTCCACTCCTCCTCAGTAACTCTGCCTGCTCCTCCACTCCTCCTCCTCCCTCTACCTCCACTCCTCCTCAGTAACTCTGCCTGGTCCTCCACTCCTCCTCAGTAACTCTGCCTGCTCCTCCACTCCTCCTCCTCCCTCTACCTCCACTCCTCCTCAGTAACTCTGCCTGCTCCTCCACTCCTCCTCAGTAACTCTGCCTGCTCCTCCACTCCTCCTCAGTAACTCTGCATGCTCCTCCACTCCACTATGCTTCCTCCTCCCTCCCTCCACCTCCACCTCCTCAGTAACTCTGCCTGCTCCTCCACTCCTCCTCAGTAACTCTGCCTGCTCCTCCACTCCACTATGCTTCCTCCTCCCTCCTACCTCCACTCCTCCTCAGTAACTCTGCCTGCTCCTCCACCCCTCCTCAGTAACTCTGCCTGCTCCTCCACTCCTCCTCAGTAACTCTGCCTGCTCCTCCACTCTTCCTCAGTAACTATGTCTGCTCCTCCACTCCTCCTCAGTAACTCTGCCTGCTCCTCCACTCCTCCTCAGTAACTCTGCCTGCTCCTCCACTCCTCCTCAGTAACTCTGCCTGCTCCTCCACTCCTCCTCCTCCCTCTACCTCCACTCCTCCTCAGTAACTCTGCCTGCTCCTCCACTCCTCCTCAGCAACTCTGCCTGCTCCTCCACTCCTCCTCAGTAACTCTGCCTGCTCCTCCACTCCTCCTCAGCAACTCTGCCTGCTCCTCCACTCCTCCTCAGTAACTCTGCCTGCTCCTCCACTCCTCCTCAGTAACTCTGCCTGCTCCTCCACTCCTCCTCAGTAACTCTGCCTGCTCCTCCACTCCTCCTCAGTAACTCCGCCTGCTCCTCCACTCCTCCTCAGTAACTCTGCCTGCTCCTCCACTCCTCCTCAGTAACTCTGCCTGCTCCTCCACTCCTCCTCCTCCCTCTTCCTCCACTCCTCCTCCTCCCTCTACCTCCACTCCTCCTCCCTCCTCCCTCTACCTCCACTCCTCCTCAGTAACTCTGCCTGCTCCTCCTCCCTCCTCCTCAGTAACTCTGCCTGCTCCTTTATTTTTTAGGTTGCAGGGAGGTTCTGGGAACGTTTATGTTTTAGGTTTCAGAGAGGTTCTGAGAACGTTTTAATAATCCTTTTAATAACACTGCTAGCTAATTTTGGGTAAACTTTTTTTTTTTTACTCCAAGCACAGATAGGACATATGGAAATTAATTTCCTTAGATATTAAATTAGTGGGCACAGCCAACACTGGAATACACTTAACAAGATAGAGGATAGAGAGAGTTTTGTTGATACTGAGAACAGAATGTATTTAGAAATAACATTCTTAGAATGTTCTCTTAACGTTATATATATTTTTGTGGTTTTCATGGACATTTTTCTTTATGTTCTTGGAACAATTTGAGAAAATGCCTTTAACTATCCTGCATATTTACCAGAAAGACACATAGCCTGGTTCCTCTCTAGGTTTCTTCCTAGGTTTTGGCCTTTCTAGGGAGTTCTTCCTAGCCACCGTGCTTCTACACCTGCATTGCTTGCTGTTTGGGGTTTTAGGCTGGGTTTCTGTACAGCACTTTGAGATATCAGCTGATGTACGAAGGGCTTTATAAATACATTTGATTTGATTTGATTTGAAAGTTGTGGACAGGTTCTATGCAAAATAACTATAGGACAACAAACACTCTCACCAAGCTCTGAGAAACATATGGTTCTCAGAACGTTACGTGCTACCTGGGAAGTGTGTGTGTGTGTGTGTGCGCGCGTGTGTCGGATATTGATCTGTGATCTAAGGAGGGGTGTTTTAGCGTTGCTTGTCTATAAACGTCTGTTAGAGACAGTCAATGAGGAGGGTTATTAGAGGAGATAGAGGCTTTCTCTGCCAGCCAGGTGTGTTGTAGCTGTATGTTATGAACCAATCAAATCTATCTTGGCTCTGACTGTGTAGAATAGAGAGATAGGACAGATATTACTAGCCTGGGTGCCAGGCTGAGACAGGACAGATATAACTAGCGTGGGTGCCAGGCTGAGACAGGACAGATATAACTAGCGTGGGTGCCAGGCTGAGACAGGACAGATATAACTAGCGTGGGTGCCAGGCTGAGATAGGACATATATAACTAGCCTGGGTGCCAGTCTGAGACAGGACAGATATTACTAGCCTGGGTGCCAGGCTGTTTCTGCTCTCCTTTGGGCTCCTGAGTTGCGCAGTGGTCTAAGGCACTGCATCTCAGTCACTGGTTCGAATCCAAGCTGTATAACATCCGGCCGTGAGTGGGAGTCCCATTGGCGGCGCACAATTGGCCAAGAGTCGTCTGGGTTTGGCCGGGGTAGGCCGTCATTGTAAATAAGAATTTGTTCTTAACTTAAACAAAAAAAAAAACTCCTTTATTTAACCTGGTAGGCCAGTTGAGAACAAGTTCTCAATTACAACTGCGACCTGGCCAAGATAAAGCAAAGCAGTGCGACACAAACAACAACACAGAGTTGCACATGGAATAAACAAGCACACAGTCAATAACACAATAGAATAATCTATATACAGTGTGTGCAAATGAGGTAAGATAAGGGAGGCAGAAGATGAATGTGCAAGTAGAGATACTGGGGGTGCAAAGGAGCAAAAAATTATAGTATGGGGATGAGGTAGTTGGATGGGCTATTTACAAGATGGGCTGTGTACAGGTGCCGTGATCTGTGAGCTCCTCTGACAGCTGGTGCTTGAAGTTAGTGAGGGAGATCATTTTCAGTGATTTTTGCAATTCGTTCCAGTCATTGGCAGCAGAGAACTGGAAGGAAAGGCAGCCAAAGGAGCAAAGACTTGTAGATGACCTGTAGCCAGTGTGTTTTTCATGGTTCGGGCCCCTTAGTTCCAGTGAAGGGAAATCTTAATGCCACAGCATACTAGACGATTATGTGCTTCCAACTTTGTGGCAACAGTTTGGGGAAGGCCCTTTCTTGTTTCAACATGACAATGCCCCCGTGCAAAAAGCGAGGTCCATACCGAAATATTTTGTCGAGATCAGTGTGGAAGAACTTGACTAGCCTGCACAAAGCCCTGACCTCAACCCCATCGAACACCGTTGGGATGAATTGGAACAACGACTGCGAGCCTGGCTTAATCACCCAACATGACCTCACTAATGCTCTTGTGGCTGAATGGAAGAAAGCCCCCACAGAAATGTCCCAACATCTAGTTGAAAGCCTTCCCAGAAGAGTGGAGGCTGTTAAAGCAGCA
Organism: Oncorhynchus clarkii lewisi; assembly: GCF_045791955.1. Taxonomy (NCBI): domain Eukaryota; kingdom Metazoa; phylum Chordata; class Actinopteri; order Salmoniformes; family Salmonidae; genus Oncorhynchus; species Oncorhynchus clarkii. Next base: position 4,043,368 of record NC_092147.1, read on the forward strand.
AAGGAGGAACCAATTTCATAATAACACCCATGATTTTGGAATGAGATGTTGGATGAGCAGGTGCCCACATACTGTTGGTCAAGTAGTGTATCAGTCCTGACCCCAAGCCCTATGGGATTTGTGACACCATCATCACTTCCTCTTCATAGAGGATGTAGGCCTAGCCAACCAGGAAGGAGGATATTTTAACTGACTTCCTGATTGATGGCAGAACAACGACTACTGCCCTCATTTTATATCTCTTAAATATTTCATGTATTATTTATGGAGCAGGCAGACTGGATGGCTTATGACATTATTCAGTTTATCACCTCTACCAGAGGAGAGTTGTCTGCACATAAATATGGAGCTCAGTTCAGTTCAGTTGCAGACTATGGTTGCATCTCAATTGGCACCCTATTCCCTATACAGTGCACTACTTTTAACCAGAGCCCTATGGGAGTAGGGCACCATTTGAGATGCAGACTATATTCCAGTGATGGATGGTATTATGTGAGTCTATCTCAGTGCTTTAGTTAATGAGGGGGCACAGGGTTTATACAGGAAGCAGGAGGAGCTAAGAGGAGCCAAAAGGAATCAGTCACCACGGTTGCGTCCCAAATGCCACCCTTTTTCCGATTAGCTCTGGTCAAAAGTAGGGCACTATATAGGGAATACCCAGCTAGCACATAATGTTCAGAGAACAACCCAGCAAGCACAAAATGCTCTGAGAACCACCCAGCTAGCACATAATGTTCTGAGAACCACCCAGCTAGCACAAAATGTTCCGAGAACCACCCAGCACATAACATTCTGACAACCACCCTGCACATAAAGTTCTGAGAACACTACCCAGCTTGAACATAAAGTTCTGAGAACACTACCCAGCTTGAACATAATGGTCTGAGAACACTACCCAGCTAGCACATAACGACCTGAGAAACACCCAGCTAGTGCCAATGTTCTGAGAACCATATGTTTCCTAGAGCTTGGTAAGAGGGTTCTTGTCCTATGGTTATTTTGCATACAACCTTCCCAAAACATTCTGGAAATGGTGCAGGATAGTTGCCTGGACTTGGAACATTCTCAGCACATTTAAGGAACTTGACAAAAATAATCATTTACATTTACACTACCGGTTATAGTACTGTGCATTACACCCTGAAACGTTGCACGTCCTCACTCAATGTTAACAATAATAAGTATGATAAGTACAGTCATCTACAGTGGTCAGTGGTCAGGATGAGGTGGGTCTATATTCATCTACAGTGGTCAGGATGAGGTAGACCTATGGTCATCTACAGCAGTCAGTGGTCAGGATGAGGTAGGTCTACATTCATCTACAGTGGTCAGGATGAGGTAGGTCTACATTAATCTACAGTGGTCAGGATGAGGTGGGTCTACATTCATCTACAGTGGTCAGGATGAGGTAGGTCTACATTAATCTACAGTGGTCAGGATGAGGTAGGTCTACATTAATCTACAGTGGTCAGGATGACGTAGGTCTACATTAATCTACAGTGGTCAGGATGAGGTGGGTCTATTCATCTACAGTGGTCAGGATGAGGTAGGTCTACATTTATCTACAGTGGTCAGAATGAGGTAGGTCTACATTAATCTACAGTGGTCAGGATGAGGTGGGTCTACATTCATCTACAGTGGTCAGGATGAGGTAGGTCTACATTTATCTACAGTGGTCAGAATGAGGTAGGTCTACATTTATCTACAGCAGTCGGTGGTCAGGATGAGGTAGGTCTACATTCATATACAGTGGTCAGGATGAGGTGGGTCTATTCATCTACAGTGGTCAGGATGAGGTAGGTCTACATTCATCTACAGCAGTCGGTGGTCAGGATGAGGTAGGTCTACATTAATCTACAGTGGTCAGGATGAGGTAGGTCTACATTCATCTACAGTGGTCAGGATGAGGTGGGTCTATTCATCTACAGTGGTCAGGATGAGGTGGGTCTACATTCATCTACAGTGGTCAGGATGACGTGGGTCTACATTCATCTACAGTGGTCAGGATGATGTGGGTCTACATTCATCTACAGTGGTCAGAATGAGGTGGGTCTACATTCATCTACAGTGGTCAGGATGAGGTAGGTCTATAGTCATCTACAGCAGTCGGTGGTCAGGATGAGGTAGGTGTACATTTATCTACAGCAGTCGGTGGTCAGGATGAGGTAGGTCTACATTCATCTACAGCAGTCGGTGGTCAGGATGAGGTAGGTCTACATTCATCATCAGCAGTCGGTGGTCAGGATGAGGTAGGTCTACATTCATCTACAGCAGTCGGTGGTCAGGATGAGGTAGGTATACATTTATCTACAGCAGTCAGTGGTCAGGATGAGGTAGGTCTATAGTCATCTACAGCAGTCGGTGGTCAGGATGAGGTAGGTCTACAGTCATCTACAGCAGTCGGTGGTCAGGATGAGGTAGGTCTATAGTCATCTACAGCAGTCGGTGGTCAGGATGAGGTAGGTCTACAGTCATCTACAGCAGTCGGTGGTCAGGATGAGGTAGGTCTACAGTCATCTACAGCAGTCGGTGGTCAGGATGAGGTAGGTCTACAGTCATCTACAGCAGTCGGTGGTCAGGATGAGGTAGGTCTATAGTCATCTACAGCAGTCGGTGGTCAGGATGAGGTAGGTGTACATTTATCTACAGCAGTCGGTGGTCAGGATGAGGTAGGTCTACAGTCATCTACAGCAGTCGGTGGTCAGGATGAGGTAGGTCTACATTCATCTACAGCAGTCGGTGGTCAGGATGAGGTAGGTCTACAGTAATCTACAGCAGTCGGTGGTCAGGATGAGGTAGGTCTACATTCATCTACAGCAGTCGGTGGTCAGGATGAGGTAGGTCTACATTTATCTACAGCAGTCGGTGGTCAGGATGAGGTAGGTGTACATTCATCTACAGCAGTCGGTGGTCAGGATGAGGTAGGCCTACATTTATCTACAGCAGTCGGTGGTCAGGCCTCACGGGTCTTTCGCTACCAGTTTTGTCTTGGCTCGTTTTCTTTTGCAGGTGCTTCAAAAGAAGAGAAGTTGGGTTTGTAGCAGTGGAGACGTGCTTCTCTCCTGTTTCCGTGTTCCGTTGATATTCTGGTCATGTTGGCTTCCCACCAGATCAAAGTAATGGGAGTACTTCCACACCGCGCCAACACAGACGGAATAATAATCTTTACAAATGTATTATGGATCAATAACTGTAACAGGAAGGGAATGATAACAAAGTAAGAAAGTAACAACGACTTATCTAACCCTAACCCCCCACTGATCTGCACCTAGACCCAATTACCCCCCCCCCCCACTGATCTGCACCTAGACCCAATGACCCCCCCACCGCCAACTGATCTGCACCTAAACCCAATGAACCCCCCCCCACTGATCTGCACCTAGACCCAATGACAGACATCCTGAAACGGCTGTTTGATTGCTCTGATAATGCAACTAATGACAGGAAATAAAATGTGTCACTCGGCTTCTTCAAAAATAATATAATCTATTTCAGTATCTACCGAAAGATGTTTAAGAGAGAGACCCAACCTCCTCTGCTTGTACAGGGCCACCAGCATATGAATCAATGTGCTCCCCAATCAGCAAGCATCTCTACAAAGTCTTCTGAATCAGTCATTATGCTAATTGCAACTATGCTAATTATCGCTATCTTAGCACGTTTAGCAGTGGGTTTGTCCTAGTTTATCTCATAAATATCAAAACAGTCAGTCTGTTTGCATGATAATTGTTTCATGCATAAGCGAATCATAGCAATTAAAACTGTAAAGTTACCGTATAGCGATACAAGTTTAATGAAGCAAGTTGGCTTAAAACTGTTTCTCTGAAATTATACAGCAATACAAGTTTAATGAAGCAAGTTGGCTTAAAACTGTTTCTCTGTAATTACTGTACACACAAACTCATTCAGTCATACAAAATACACAAAGATCAACATAATAAATAAATGAAGAATAATTAACATGTTTGCTATATAATCCTACTCATTCTATCTACTCAAAAATACTCAGTTAGCTATATGTACTCAGCTGGATATGTTTCAGTGCAAAGCAATAGGGGCGGCAGGGTAACCTAGTGGTCAGAGCGTTGGACTAGTAACCGGAAGGTTGCAAGAGCTGACAAGGTACAAATCTGTGGTTCTAGCCCCTGTGGTTCTAGCCCCTGAACAGGCAGTTAAACCACTAGGCCGTCATTGTAAATAAGAATTTGTTCTTAACTGACTTGCCTAGTTAAATTAATACAAAATAAAAACATAGATGATTATGGTTGTGTAACACAGAGAGATGCATCCTAAATAGCTCTGGTCTAAAGTAGTGCACTACTATATAGGGTGCCATTTTGAGACAGAGTTAGTTACAACAAGTTCTATATCAACAACAGTGGAAAGGAAAACACCATTCATTTCTCTGCGGTTGAAAGTTACCATGGTGACAGCTAGCAGCACAATTACCCTGTCTTGTGAGGAGGGGGGTGAGAGAGAGAGGGATGACTCCACTGTTATGGACATAACACATCATATTTCTTGTTCACTAACTTATGTTGCACAACTCATTACCAAGGCTAACTAATTACAGTGTTACCTCACTGTAAGAGCAACGTACGCAGCAGTTTAGCCTACCCCGTCTCTCTATATCCAGTCTCTCTATATCCAGTCTCTCTATCCAGTCTCTCTATCCCACCCCTCTCTCTATCCCGTCTCTATATCCAGTCTCTATATCCAGTCTCTATATCCAGTCTCTCTATCCAGTCTCTCTATCCAGTCTCTCTATATCCCGTCTCTCTATCCAGTCTCTCTGTCCAGTCTCTCTGTCCAGTCTCTCTATCCAGTCTCTCTATCCAGTCTCTCTATCCAGTCTCTCTATCCCGTCTCTATATCCAGTCTCTCTATCCAGTCTCTCTATATCCAGTCTCTCTATATCCCGTCTCTCTATATCCAGTCTCTCTATCCAGTCTCTCTATATCCAGTCTCTCTATATCCCGTCTCTCTATATCCAGTCTCTCTATCCAGTCTCTCTATCCAGTCTCTCTATCCAGTCTCTCTATATCCAGTCTCTCTATCCAGTCTCTCTGTCCAGTCTCTCTATCCAGTCTCTCTATCCAGTCTCTCTATCCAGTCTCTCTATCCAGTCTCTCTATCCAGTCTCTATATCCAGTCTCTATATCCAGTCTCTCTATCCAGTCTCTCTATATCCAGTCTCTCTCTATCCAGTCTCTCTATCCAGTCTCTCTATCCAGTCTCTCTATCCAGTCTCTCTATCCCGCCTCTCTATCCCGTCTCTATATCCCGCCTCTCTATCCCGTCTCTATATCCCGCCTCTCTATCCCATCTCTATATCCCATCTCTCTATCCAGTCTCTCTATCCAGTCTCTCTATCCCGTCTCTCTATCCAGTCTCTCTATCCAGTCTCTCTATCCCATCTCTCTATCCCATCTCTCTATCCCATCTCTCTATCCCATCTCTCTATCCAGTCTCTCTATCCAGTCTCTCTATCCAGTCTCTCTATCCAGTCTCTCTATCCAGTCTCTCTATCCCGTCTCTCTATCCAGTCTCTCTATCCCTTCTCTCTATCCAGTCTCTCTATCCAGTCTCTCTATCCAGTCTCTCTATCGAGTCTCTCTATCCCGTCTCTCTATCCAGTCTCTCTATCCAGTCTCTCTATCCAGTCTCTCTATCCAGTCTCTCTATCCAGTCTCTCTATCCAGTCTCTCTATCCCGTCTCTCTATCCAGTCTCTCCATCCAGTCTCTCCATCCAGTCTCTCTATCCCATCTCTCTATCCCGTCTCTCTATCCAGTCTCTCTATCCAGTATCTCTATCCCGTCTCTATCCCGTCTCTATCCCGTCTCTATCCAGTCTCTCTATCCAGTCTCTCTATCCCGTCTCTATATCCAGTCTCTCTATCCAGTCTCTCTATCCAGTCTCTCCAGCCAAGCCACAGGTTCTAGGTGTCGCTACTCCACTCCATTAATTTCAATAACTGTGCTGCAGTCATAGCCCCCCACAGTTAAGATAATTCAGCCCACGGGGGGGGGCAGTATTCAGCAGCCAATTTGTGTTCATTTAATCATCAAGGTGAGAGAGGGAAGCTCGGCTGAGCACAACATCACATCTGAGACCATTTGGAGAATATTAATATAATATTAATATAATATAATACTAATATAATATAATATTATTATAATATTCAGAGGCCCAAACGTAATTAGAAACAGGTTTGATTATAGTTTGTATAATAACAAGGCCTACAGTCTCTCTGCATCCCCAACAAGGCATAACAACAAGCCCAACAGCATGTCTGCCCCCCCCCCCAACAAGGCATAACAACAAGCCCAACAGCATGTCTGCATCCCCAACAAGGCATAACAACAAGCCCAACAGCATGTCTGCCCCCCCCCCCGAACAAGGCATAACAACAAGCCCAACAGCATGTCTGCATCCCCAACAAGGCATAACAACAAGCCCAACAGCATGTCTGCCCCCCCCCCCAACAAGGCATAACAACAAGCCCAACAGCATGTCTGCATCCCCAACAAGGCATAACAACAAGCCCAACAGCTAGTCTGCCCCCCCCCCCAACAAGGCATAACAACAAGCCCAACAGCTAGTCTGCATCCCCAACAAGGCATAACAACAAGCCCAACAGCTAGTCTGCCCCCCCCCCAACAAGGCATAACAACAAGCCCAACAGCTAGTCTGCATCCCCAACAAGGCATAACAACAAGCCCAACAGCATGTCTGCATCCCCAACAAGGCATAACAACAAGCCCAACAGCATGTCTGCATCCCCAACAAGGCATAACAACAAGCCCAACAGCATGTCTGCATCCCCAACAAGGCATAACAACAAGCCCAACAGCATGTCTGCATCCCCAACAAGGCATAACAACAAGCCCAACAGCTAGTCTGCCCCCCCCCAACAAGGCATAACAACAAGCCCAACAGCATGTCTGCCCCCCCCCCCCCCCCAACAAGGAATAACAACAAGCCCAACAGCTAGTCTGCCCCCCCCAACAAGGAATAACAACAAGCCCAACAGCTAGTCTGCCCCCCCCCCCCCCCAACAAGGAATAACAACAAGCCCAACAGCTAGTCTGCCCCCCCCCCAACAAGGAATAACAACAAGCCCAACAGCATGTCTGCATCCCCAACAAGGCATAACAACAAGCCCAACAGCTTGTCTGCACCCCCCCCCCCCCCCCAACAAGGCATAACAACAAGCCCAACAGCTAGTCTGCCCCCCCCCAACAAGGAATAACAACAAGCCCAACAGCATGTCTGCATCCCCAACAAGGCATAACAACAAGCCCAACAGCATGTCTGCCCCCCCCCCAACAAGGCATAACAACAAGCCCAACAGCTAGTCTGCACCCCCCCCCGCCCCCCCAACAAGGAATAACAACAAGCCCAACAGCTAGTCTGCCCCCCCCCCCCCCAACAAGGCGTAACAACAAGCCCAACAGCTAGTCTGCCCCCCCCAACAAGGCATAACAACAAGCCCAACAGCTAGTCTGCCCCCCCCCCAACAAGGAATAACAACAAGCCCAACAGCTAGTCTGCCCCCCCCAACAAGGCATAACAACAAGCCCAACAGCTAGTCTGCCCCCCCCCCCCCAACAAGGAATAACAACAAGCCCAACAGCTTGTCTGCCCCCCCACAACAAGGCATAACAACAAGCCCAACAGCTAGTCTGCCCCCCCCCCCCAACAAGGAATAACAACAAGCCCAACAGCTAGTCTGCCCCCCCCAACAAGGCATAACAACAAGCCCAACAGCTTGTCTGCACCCCCCCCCCCCCCCCCCAACAAGGCATAACAACAAGCCCAACAGCTTGTCTGCCCCCCCACAACAAGGCATAACAACAAGCCCAACAGCTAGTCTGCACCCCCCCCCCCCAACAAGGCATAACAACAGGCCCAACAGCTTGTGTGCCTCACCCCCCCAACAAGGCATAACAACAAGCCCAACAGCTAGTCTGCCCCCCCCCCAACAAGGAATAACAACAAGCCCAACAGCTTGTCTGCCCCCCCACAACAAGGCATAACAACAAGCCCAACAGCTTGTCTGCACCCCCCCCCCCCCCCAACAAGGCATAACAACAGGCCCAACAGCTTGTGTGCCTCACCCCCCCAACAAGGCATAACAACAAGCCCAACAGCATGTCTGCCCCCCCCCCCCCAACAAGGAATAAAAACAAGCCCAACAGCTTGTCTGCCCCCCCACAACAAGGCATAACAACAAGCCCAACAGCTTGTCTGCACCCCCCCCCCCCCCCCCCCCCAACAAGGCATAACAACAGGCCCAACAGCTTGTGTGCCTCACCCCCCCCAACAAGGCATAACAACAAGCCCAACAGCATGTCTGCCCCCCCCCCCCACAACAAGGCATAACAACAAGCCCAACAGCTTGTCTGCCCCCCCCCCCCCCCCCCCCCCCCCACAACAAGGCACTAACACTATTAAATGACCCTATATAACACTATTAAATGACCCTATATACCACTATTAAATGACCCTATAAAACACTATTAAATGACCCTATATAACACTATTAAATGACCCTATAAAACACTATTAAATGACCCTATATAACACTATTAAATGACCCTATATAACACTATTAAATGACCCTATAACACTATTAAATGACCCTATAACACTATTAAATGACCCTATATAACACTATTAAATGACCCCATAACACTATTAAATGACCCTATAACACTATTAAATGACCCTATATACCACTATTAAATGACCCTATATACCACTATTAAATGACCCTATATAACACTATTAAATGACCCTATATAACACTATTAAATGACCCTATATAACACTATTAAATGACCCTATAACACTATTAAATGACCCTATATAACACAATTAAATGACCCTATATAACACTATTAAATGACTCTATATAACACTATTAAATGACCCTATATAACACTATTAAATGACCCTATATAACACTATTAAATGACCCTATAACACTATTAAATGACCCTATATAACACTATTAAATGTTGGGTCATTCAGAGTAGTGCTCTGACTGGGGAATATCATGATTGTACTGTAAATATCACAGTACTCTGACTGGGGAATATCATGATTGTACTGTAAACATCACAGTACTCTGACTGGGGAATATCATGATTGTACTGTAAATATCACAGTACTCTGACTGGGGAATATCATGATTATACTGTAAATATCACAGTACTCTGACTGGGGAATATCATGATTGTACTGTAAATATCACAGTACTCTGACCGGGGAATATCATGATTATACTGCATAATTTAATCTCTCTCTCTCTCTCTCTCACGCACTCTCTCACGCACTCTCTCTGAGCCCTGATCTGCTAATAGGACTGAAAGCGGTAAGACTAATCTACATATATGCTAATGAGGCTCCCCTGTGGTTTCTTAATTAGTGTCTGTCTGAGCCATAGCTGTGGTGATTGCGGGTTGGGATGGTCAAGGTGCATTGTTTGTTGTGATTTGTTGATATTCGAGGTATGGTTTAATCACGCCTTCAGATAATAACCTACAGTAGATGCCTTTTAAAAAAGACAGTTAAGATTACAAAATTGTCAGTTAATTTGTTGATGTCACAAGACCGACTTCGTAATGATCTAGGCTGGAAATTATAATCATCCTAGCTAAGCACATTTGGTTCCTTGGAAGTTGTGGGAACCTACGTTTTTGGTTTCCCATTGGTTCTGGAAATGAAGCCATAAATTTCCTGACCAGTAAAACTGAACGTTTTTTTTTAAACGTTCTGAGAACGGAAGTGAACATTTGGCCTAAGAATGTTTTACTCTGGTTCCAGGGAGGTTCTGAGAATGTTTTACTCTGGTTCCAGGGAGGTTCTGAGAATGTTTTACTCTGGTTCCAGGGAGGTTCTGAGAATGTTTTACTCTGGTTCCAGGGAGGTTCTGAGAATGTTTTACTCTAGTTCCAGGGAGGTTCTAAGAATGTTTTACTCTGGTTCCAGGGAGGTTCTGAGAATGTTTTACTCTGGTTCCAGGGAGGTTCTAAGAATGTTTTACTCTGGTTCCAGGGAGGTTCTGAGAATGTTTTACTCTGGTTCCAGGGAGGTTCTGAGAATGTTTTACTCTGGTTCCAGGGAGGTTCTGAGAATGTTTTACTCTAGTTCCAGGGAGGTTCTAAGAATGTTTTACTCTGGTTCCAGGGAGGTTCTGAGAATGTTTTACTCTGGTTCCAGGGAGGTTCTAAGAATGTTTTACTCTGGTTCCAGGGAGGTTCTGAGAATGTTTTACTCTGGTTCCAGGGAGGTTCTGAGAATGTTTTACTCTGGTTCCAGGGAGGTTCTGAGAATGTTTTACTCTGGTTCCAGGGAGGTTCTGAGAATGTTTTACTCTGGTTCCTTGAACGGTTTCCTGGGAGGTTTCATTAACGCTCTGAGAATGGAAATTATAGTTAAAAAATATATATATTATAACTTCCTTAAAACATTTTCACTGCATGTTTCAATAAGTATATTATAAACAGTGCGAGCTTATTTTTTGGTTAACTTTTTAAAACTCCAAGCACACATGCAAATTAATTTCCTTAGGCATTAATTAATGGGATGGCAGGTAGCCTAGTGGTTAGAATATTGGGCCAGTAACCTGAAAGGTTGCTAGTTCTAATCCCTGAGCCGGCAAGGTAATAATCTGTCGTTCTGCCCCTTGAACAAGGCAGTTAACCCACTGTTCCTAGACCAGTTAACCCACTGTTCCTAGGCCAGTTAACCCACTGTTCCTAGGCCAGTTAACCCACTGTTCCTAGACCAGTTAACCCACTGTTCCTAGACCAGTTAACCCACTGTTCCTAGACCAGTTAACCCACTGTTCCTAGGCCGTCATTGTAAATAAGAATGTGTTCTTAACTGACTTGCCAAGTTAAATAAAAAGGTACAATAATAACCATGCAAACACATGTATTTTTTTTATTGTGACATAGCATCAGTGAGATTCTGTTCTCTAGCCATGGAGTTAGTCCACTGGACCACCAGGATGGAGCTAGCATGCAGTATTGTGACATAGCATCAGAGAGATTCTGTTCTCTAGCCATGGAGTTAGTCCACTGGACCACCAGGATGGAGCTAGCATGCAGTATTGTGACATAGCATCAGAGAGATTCTGTTCTCTAGCCATGGACTTAGTCCACTGGACCACCAGGACGGAGCTAGCATGCAGTATTGTGACATAGCATCAGAGAGATTCTGTTCTCTAGCCATGGAGTTAGTCCACTGGACCACCAGGACGGAGCTAGCATGCAGTATTGTGACATAGCATCAGAGAGATTCTGTTCTCTAGCCATGGAGTTAGTCCACTGGACCACCAGACGGAGCTAGCATGCAGTATTGTGACATAGCATCAGTGAGATTCTGTTCTCTAGCCATGGAGTTAGTCCACTGGACCACCAGGACGGAGCTAGCATGCAGTATTGTGACATAGCATCAGTGAGATTCTGTTCTCTAGCCATGGACTTAGTCCACTGGACCACCAGGATGGAGCTAGCATGCAGTATTGTGACATAGCATCAGTGAGATTCTGTTCTCTAGCCATGGACTTAGTCCACTGGACCACCAGGACGGAGCTAGCATGCAGTATTGTGACATAGCATCAGTGAGATTCTGTTCTCTAGCCATGGACTTAGTCCACTGGACCACCAGGATGGAGCTAGCATGCAGTATTGTGACATAGCATCAGAGAGATTTTGTTCTCTAGCCATGGACTTAGTCCACTGGACCACTAGGACGGAGCTAGCATGCAGTATTGTTTCACACATACAGTGCCTTGCGAAAGTATTCGGCCCCCTTGAACTTTGCGACCTTTTGCCACATTTCAGGCTTCAAACATAAAGATATAAAACTGTATTTTTTTGTGAAGAATCAACAACAAGTGGGACACAATCATGAAGTGGAACGACATTTATTGGATATTTCAAACTTTTTTAACAAATCAAAAACTGAAATATTGGGCGTGCAAAATTATTCAGCCTCCTTAAGTTAATACTTTGTAGCGCCACCTTTTGCTGCGATTACAGCTGTAAGTCGCATGGGGTATGTCTCTATCAGTTTTGCACATCGAGAGACTGACATTTTTTCCCATTCCTCCTTGCAAAACAGCTCGAGCTCAGTGAGGTTGATGGAGAGCATTTGTGAACAGCAGTTTTCATTTCTTTCCACAGATTCTCAATTGGATTCAGGTCTGGACTTTGACTTGGCCATTCTAACACCTGGATATGTTTATTTTTGAACCATTCCATTGTAGATTTTGCTTTATGTTTTGGATCATTGTCTTGTTGGAAGACAAATCTCCGTCCCAGTCTCAGGTCTTTTGCAGACTCCATCAGGTTTTCTTCCAGAATGGTCCTGTATTTGGCTCCATCCATCTTCCCATCAATTTTAACCATCTTCCCTGTCCCTGCTGAAGAAAAGCAGGCCCAAACCATGATGCTGCCACCACCATGTTTGACAGTGGGGATGGTGTGTTCAGCTGTGTTGCTTTTACGCCAAACATAACGTTTTTCATTGTTGCCAAAAAGTTCCATTTTGGTTTCATCTGACCAGAGCACCTTCTTCCACATGTTTGGTGTGTCTCCCAGGTGGCTTGTGGCAAACTTTAAACAACACTTTTTATGGATATCTTTAAGAAATTGCTTTCTTCTTGCCACTCTTCCATAAAGGCCAGATTTGTGCAATATACGACTGATTGTAGATCTCTGCAGTCATCCAGAGTGATCATGGGCCTCTTGGCTGCATCTCTAATCAGTCTTCTCCTTGTATGAGCTGAAAGTTTAGAGGGACGGCCAGGTCTTGGTAGATTTGCAGTGGTCTGATACTCCTTCCATTTCAAGATTATCGCTTGCACAGTGCTCCTTGGGATGTTTAAAGCTTGGGAAATCTTTTTGTATCCAAATCCGGCTTTAAACTTCTTGACAACAGTATCTCGGACCTGCCTGGTGTGTTCCTTGTTCTTCATGATACTCTCTGTGCTTTTAACGGACCTCTGAGACTATCACAGTGCAGGTGCATTTATACGGAGACTTGATTACACACAGGTGGATTGTATTTATCATCATTAGTCATTTAGGTCACTGGATCATTCAGAGATCCTCACTGAACTTCTGGAGAGAGTTTGCTGCACTGAAAGTAAAGGGGCTGAATAATTTTGCACGCCCAATTTTTCAGTTTTTGATTTGTTAAAAAAGTTTGAAATATCCAATAAATGTCGTTCCACTTCATGATTGTGTCCCACTTGTTGTTGATTCTTCACAAAAAAATACATTTTTATATCTTTATGTTTGAAGCCTGAAATGTGGCAAAAGGTCGCAAAGTTCAAGGGGGCCGAATACTTTCGCAAGGCACTGTACAAAGCCACATACATTTGAATCACTCATTAATTAAGATCAGGTGTGGTCAATTAGTGGGCGAGACCAACACACCTGAACGCACTTGATAAGATAAGAGAATAGACAGAGTTAAGTTGATGCTGACAACGGAATGTATATATATATATATTTAAATAACATTCTTGGAACATTTTCTGAACGTTACTAAAGTTTTATTGTGGTTTTTCTGGAAAGTTTTCTTAAAGTTGTCAGACTAATTTGAGAACGTGACTTTAAATAGAACCATGAGTAAACCTGTAGGAAACGTTACGCTGAAGTACTGAAATTCCCACAGAAGTACGTTGGTTCTTAACGTTCTCAGTTACTATTTTGAGAACGTTCCCAATGTCAAACCAGTTGGAGAACGTTCCTAGAACATGACCAAAATTGAATTAAATGTGCTGAGAATGTTCCAAAGCCAAGCAACTATCCTGCACCGTTTCCCAGAAAGTTGTGGGAAGTATTCTATGCAAAAATAACCATAGGACAACCACACTCTCACCAAGCTCTGAGAAACATATGGTTCTCAGAACGTTACGCGCTAACTGGGTACCTTGATCTAAAGCCCTTTGTTTGTTTTTCCCCTTTTTCATTCATTCGCGATCACATTTCAAAATAAAAGTCCCTAGCCATTGACTAGGGAGAACCTAATAACCTTCTACTCCATGTTTTGTTATAAAATGGTTGTCACTCTTCAGTCAACCTGTCACTCATTCCCTCACAGTAACTAATGACCATTTAAACTGCTGTATCACTGTATTACTGTTAATGTCCTGTGGCAGTTATGCAGCACTGAACACTACTGGCTATGAACCAGACAGGCAGCACTGAACACTACTGGCTATGAACCAGACAGACAGTACTGAACACTACTGGCTATGAACCAGACAGACAGTACTGAACACTACTGGCTATGAACCAGACAGGCAGTACTGAACACTACTGGCTATGAACCAGACAGGCAGAACTGAACACTACTGGCTATGAATCAGACAGGCAGCACTGAACACTACTGGATATGAACCAGACAGGCAGCACTGAACACTACTGGCTATGAACCAGACAGACAGTACTGAACACTACTGGCTATGAATCAGACAGGCAGTACTGAACACTACTGGCTATGAACCAGACAGGCAGTACTGAACACTACTGGCTATGAACCAGACAGGCAGTACTGAACACTACTGGCTATGAACCAGACAGGCAGCACTGAACACTACTGGCTATGAATCAGACAGGCAGCACTGAACACTACTGGCTATGAATCAGACAGGCAACACTGAACACTACTGGCTAAGAACCAGACAGGCAGCACTGAACACTACTGGCTATGAACCAGACAGGCAGCACTGAACACTACTGGCTATGAAACAGACAGGCAGTACTGAACACTACTGGCTATGAAACAGGCAGGCAGCACTGAACACTACTGGCTATGAACCAGACAGGCAGTACTGAACACTACTGGCTATGAATCAGACAGGCAGCACTGAACACTACTGGCTATGAACCAGACAGGCAGTACTGAACACTACTGGCTATGAACCAGACAGGCAGCACTGAACACTACTGGCTATGAACCAGACAGGCAGTACTGAACACTACTGGCTATGAACCAGACAGGCAACACTGAACACTACTGGCTATGAACCAGACAGGCAGTACTGAACACTACTGCCTATGAACCAGACAGGCAACACTGAACACTACTGGCTATGAACCAGACATGCAGTACTGAACACTACTGGCTATGAACCAGACAGGCAGTACTGAACACTACTGGCTATGAACCAGACAGGCAGTACTGAACACTACTGGCTATGAACCAGACAGGCAGTACTGAACACTACTGGCTATGAACCAGACAGGCAGTACTGAACACTACTGGCTATGAATCAGACAGGCAGTACTGAACACTACTGCCTTAAAACCAGACAGGCAGTACTGAACACTACTGCCTATGAACCAGACAGGCAACACTGAACACTACTGGCTATGAATCAGACAGGCAGTACTGAACACTACTGCCTATGAACCAGACAGGCAACACTGAACACTACTGGCTATGAATCAGACAGGCAGTACTGAACACTACTGCCTATGAACCAGACAGGCAACACTGAACACTACTGGCTATGAATCAGACAGGCAGTACTGAACACTACTGGCTATGAACCAGACAGGCAACACTGAACACTTCTGGCTATGAATCAGACAAGCAGTACTGAACACTACTGCCAATGAACCAGACAGACAGTACTGAACACTACTGCCTATGAACCAGACAGGCAACACTGAACACTACTGGCTATGAATCAGACAGGCATGACTGAACACTACTGGCTATGAATCAGACAGGCAGTACTGAACACTACTGGCTATGAACCAGACAGGCAACACTGAACACTTCTGGCTATGAATCAGACAAGCAGTACTGAACACTACTGCCAATGAACCAGACAGACAGTACTGAACACTACTGCCTATGAACCAGACAGGCAACACTGAACACTACTGGCTATGAATCAGACAGGCAGTACTGAACACTACTGCCTATGAACCAGACAGGCAGCACTGAACACTACTGGCTATGAACCAGACAGGCAGCACTGAACACTACTGGCTATGAACCATACATGCAGTACTGAACACTACTGGCTATGAACCAGACAGGCAGTACTGAACACTACTGCCTGTGAACCAGACAGGCAACACTGAACACTTCTGGCTATGAATCAGACAAGCAGTACTGAACACTACTGCCAATGAACCAGACAGACAGTACTGAACACTACTGCCTATGAACCAGACAGGCAGTACTGAACACTACTGGCTATGAACCAGACAGGCAGCACTGAACACTACTGGCTATGAACCAGACAGGCAGTACTGAACACTACTGCCTATGAACCAGACAGGCAACACTGAACACTACTGGCTATGAATCAGACAGGCAGTACTGAACACTACTGCCTATGAACCAGACAGGCAGTACTGAACACTACTGCCTATGAACCAGACAGGCAGTACTGAACACTACTGCCTATGAACCAGACAGGCAGCACTGAACACTACTGGCTATGAACCAGACAGGCAGTACTGAACACTACTGGCTATGAATCAGACAGGCAGCACTGAACACTACTGCCTATGAACCAGACAGGCAGTACTGAACACTACTGGCTATGAACCAGACAGGCAGTACTGAACACTACTGGCTATGATTCAGACAGGCAGTACTGAACACCACTGGCTATGAACCAGACAGGCAGCACTGAACACTACTGGCTATGAACCAGACAGGCAGTATCAGAACACTGGGCCACTATAGGGCCTCGGGACTGGGCCACTATAGGGCCTTGGGACTGGGCCACTATAGCGCCTTGGGACTGGGCCACGGGACTGGGCCACTATAGGGCCTTGGGACTGGGCCACTAAAGGGCCTTGGGACTGGGCCACTAAAAGGCCTTGGGACTGGGCCAATATAGGACCTTGGGACTAGGCCACTATAGGGCCTTGGGACTGGGCCACTATAGGGCCTTGGGACTGGGCCACGGGACTGGGCCACTATAGGGACTTGGGACTGGGCCTTGGGACTGGGCACTATAGGCCCTTGGGACTGGGTTCCTATAGGGCCTTGGGACCAGGCACTATAGGGCCTTGGAACTGGGCCACTATAGGGCCTTGGGACTGGGCCACTATAGGGCCTTGGGACTGGGCCACGGGACTGGGCCACTATAGGGCCTTGGGACTGGGCCACTATAGGGCCTTGGGACTGGGCCACTATAGGGCCTTGGGACTGGGCCACGGGACTGGGCCACTATAGGGACATGGGACTGGGCCTTGGGACTGGGCCACTATAGGGCCTTGGGACTGGGCCTTGGGACTGGGCCACTAAAGTGCCTTGGGACTGGGCCACTATAGGGCCTTGGGACTGGGCCACTATAGGGCCTTGGGATTGGGCCACTATAGGGCCGTGGGACTGGGCCACTATAGGGCCTTGGGACTGGGCCACTATAGGGCCTTGGGACTTGGCCACAAAAGGGCCTCGGTTTATGAAAGTATGATGGGAATAGAGATAGCTGCAGCTTCCAGAGATGAATCTGGTCGTTTAAAACACATGGTCCCCTCTCTCTCTCTCTCGCTCCATCTTTCCCCCCCCCCCTCTCTCTCTCTCGGTCCATCTATCCCCCCACCCCCCTCTCTCTCTCTCACTCCATCTATCCTCTCCCCCCCTCTCTCTCTCACTCCATCTATCCTCTTCCCCCTCTCTCTCTGTCTCGCTCCACCTATCCTCCCCTCTCTCTCTCTCACTCCACCTATCCTCTCCCCCCTCTCTCTCTGTCTCGCTCCACCTATCCTCTCCCCCCTCTCTCCATCTCTCGACTCCAGACAGACTCTTCGTTCAGAGGAGCGAATTTCCTTTGAAAAATGACTTCAGGACACGCTGTCATTTCCTTCCTAATATTTTCTCCATCTCAACGGAGTCTCACCTTTCAGAGGGGTTGGTTTGCTAAATGTAATTACTTCCTAATATTTTCTCCATTTCAACGGAGTCGCACCTTTCAGAGGGGTTGTTTGGCTAAATGGAATTACTTCTACAGCGCTGTCATGGGCATCAGGATCTGTCCCCTTCAGAACGGACATTTTATCCGTATCCCAAATGGCACCTCATTCTGGTCAAAGGTAGTAGTGTGTAAAGTAGTGCACTATATAGAGAATAGGGGCTCTGGTCTAAAATAGTGCACTATATAGAGAATAGGGGCTCTGGTCTAAAGTAGTGTACTATATAGAGAATAGGGGCTCTGGTCTAAAGTAGTGCACTATATAGGGAATAGGGTGCCAATTGGAACACAGTCAAGAGGTAATTAAATCTCCGCCGTCTCCTCACCTTCTAACAAATGAACTTCCTTTGTGAAGCCTATTGATTTGTGGACTAGACAATAGCCATACTTTCTGCTCCTGTGAAGTCATGCCTCTGTCTGCAGTCTGGGGATGTGTATTAGTTCAAACCTGAACTCATCTGTGAAGTCTTGCCTTCAAACCTGAATTCACCTGTGAAGTCTTGCC
The DNA here is from genome assembly GCF_045791955.1 of Oncorhynchus clarkii lewisi. Taxonomy (NCBI): domain Eukaryota; kingdom Metazoa; phylum Chordata; class Actinopteri; order Salmoniformes; family Salmonidae; genus Oncorhynchus; species Oncorhynchus clarkii. The sequence continues at coordinate 4,061,846 of NC_092147.1, forward strand.
TTCAAACCTGAACTCATCTGTGAAGTCTTGCCTTCAAACCTGAGCTCATCTGTGAAGTCTTGCCTTCAAACCCGAGCTCATCTGTGAAGTCTTGCCTTCAAACCTGAGCTCAACTGTGAAGTCTTGCCTTCAAACCTGAGCTCATCTGTGAAGTCTTGCCTTCAAACCTGAGCTCATCTGTGAAGTCTTGCCTTCAAACCTGAGCTCATCTGTGAAGTCTTGCCTTCAAACCTGAGCTCAACTGTGAAGTCTTTCCTTCCAACCTGAACTAATTTTACAGACAGGTGGAGTCAATCTGAGGGATGCTTTTAGTCCTAGAGGAGTTTGGCTGATTGATCTAAAATAACAGGTGTGATTCCTGATTTAAGAATCAGGAAACTGTATTAATCATCAAATCAAATGTATTTATACAGCCCTTCGTATATCAGCTGATATCTCAAAGTGCTGTACAGAAACCCAGCCTAAAACCCCAAACAGCAAGCAATGCAGGTGTAGAAGCATGTTTTATTACCATGCAATACATGTTAAAATCTTGGTGTTGTGTATATATATATGGGCATTCACATGCAAAACCATTGGGAGCCAATCAGATCCCTCCCCCATTCACAAGGAGAGAGTTAAAAATAACATTGGTGGGCGCCTCCTCCCTTCTCTCCCGTCTCTCCACACCTCTCCTTGCCTCTCCCCGCCTTCCCTCTCACCTCCCCTCACCTCACCATCTCTCCTCACCTCCCCCTTCTCCTCCCGCCTTCGCACGACACAGGAATGTGAGCACACCGAAAAGAACACGCAACATCAAACATTCATCAACCAAGAGAACGAGAAACAGAGGAAGTTGGTATTTATAATGGAACGTGGGGAGGAGGCAGAGAGATGGGGGGGGGGGAAACCACTGACACTTGGAGAGAGAGAGAGAGATGGGGGGGAGACCACTGACACTTGGAGAGAGAGAGAGAGATGGGGGGGAGACCACTGACACTTGGAGAGAGAGGCAGAGACCACTGACACTTGGAGAGATGGGGGGGGAGGCAGAGACCACTGACACTTGGAGGAGAGCGAGAGATGGGGAGGAGAGGGAGAGAGAGAGAGAGGCAGAGAACACTGACACTTGGAGAGAGAGAGAGAGAGAGAGAGAGAGAGAGACCACTGACACTTGGAGGAGAGCGAGAGATGGGGGAGAGAGAGAGAGGAGGTGGAGACCACTGACACTTGGAGAGAGAGAGAGAGACCACTGATCCTTGTAGGAGAGCGAGAGATGGGGGGAGAGAGAGAGAGAGAGGCAGAGACCACTGACACTTGGAGGAGAGCGAGAGATGGGGAGAGAGAGAGAGAGAGAGAGGCTGAGACCACGGACACTTGGAGGAGAGCGAGAGAGAGAGGTAGAGATCACTGACACTTGGAGAGAGAGAGAGAGACCACTGACACTTGGAGGAGAGCGAGATATTGGGAAGAGAGAGAGAGAGAGGCTGAGACCACGGACACTTGGAGGAGAGCTAGAGAGAGAGAGAGAGAGGTAGAGATCACTGACACTTGGAGAGAGAGAGAGAGACCACTGACACTTGGAGGAGAGCGAGAGATGGGGGGGGGAGAGAGAGAGAGAGAGGCAGAGACCACTGACACTTGGAGGAGAGCGAGAGATGGGGGGGAGAGAGAGAGAGAGAATGGGTCCACTGACACTTGGAGGAGAGGAGAGCGAGAGATGGGGGGGAGGCAGAGACCACTGACACTTGGAGAGAGAGAGACCACTGACACTTTAAAAATATTTTAAACTGGAAGAACTTGTCCCGATTGGTGTTTTTAAATCACCGATGAAGGATTTTGAGACTGATTTCCTGACCTGTCAATGTTTTTAATTGTCTGTTTTATGATTTTGTTATAATCTTGTGAATTCTAGGGTTTTTACTAGATTACTTGTAGTTTTGTTGTTTGTCTGCAATGACTTGGTGCTGCCTATCTTGGCCAGGATGCTCTTGAAAAAGAGATTTTAAATCTCAATGAGCCCTTCCTGGTTAAATTAAATAAAAGATACAGATGGGGGTGGGGGTGGGGGAGAGAGAGAGAGAGAGATGGGGCGGAGAGAGAGAGAGAGAGAGAGAGAGAGAGAGAGAGGGAGAGAGAGCGAGGGAAAGAGAGCGAGGGAGAGAGAGCAAGGGAGAGAGAGCGAGGGAGAGAGATGGGGGGAGAAAGAGGGAGAGATACGGATAGGGAGAGAGATGGGGGAGAAAGAGAGAGAGAGATGGGGGGAGTGAGAGGCAGTGATTGGGAGTCCCATCGGGCGGCGCATAATTGGCTCAGCGTCGTCCGGGTTCGGCTGTCATTGTAAATAAGAATTTGTTCTTTAGCTGACTTGCCTAGTTAAATAGGTAAAATAAACAATGTTAAAATAAACAATGTGCATCACTTTATGGCAGCAGAGTATCTGTATATAGACAAAGTGGAGCACTTTCTGGCAGCAGCTGGCACACACTGGGCTAATCAGAATGAGGAAATGTCTCACGGCAGATGGGCGACAAATGAATGAACTTCCGTGTAAATTCCAAGGCTCATTAATCATGCAAGATCTTTAAAGAGAGAGTGACTCCATAGAGAAGAGCAAACACTCTAAGCAAGGAAATACTAGAGCCAGCCACCACACAAAGTCATCTCTGATAACAGGGAGAAAAGGACTCAGTCAATAGGAAACAGCTCAAGGCTCCTAAATAATCACTGAAACCACGTGGAATAACTTATCTGAGTTTGATACATTATTTACAGCATATGGAAATAGTCCCAACAGGTTTTCCCTCAAATAGAGTCCACGCTCATGATGCTCACATTCTGCATTGGGTTGCTCATGATGCTCACATTCTGCATTGGGTTGCTCATGATGCTCACATTCTGCATTGGGTTGCTCATGATGCTTACATTCTGCATTGGGTAACTGTGTTGCTCATGATGCTCACATTCTGCATTTGGGTAACTGTGTTGCTCATGATGCTCACATTCTGCATTGGGTTGCTCATGATGCCTACATTCTGCATTGGGTTGCTCATGATGCTCACATTCCACATTTGGGTAACTGTGTTGCTCATGATGCTCACATTCTGCATTTGGGTAACTGTGTTGCTCATGATGCTCACATTCTGCATTGGGTTGCTCATGATGCCTACATTCTGCATTGGGTTGCTCATGATGCTCACATTCCACATTTGGGTAACTGTGTTGCTCATGATGCTTACATTCTGCATTGGGTTGCTCATGATGCTCACATTCCACATTTGGGTAACTGTGTTGCTCATGATGCTCACATTCCGCATTTGGGTAACTGTGTTGCTCATGATGCTCACATTCTGCATTTGGGTAACTGTGTTGCTCATGATGCTCACATTCTGCATTGGGTTGCTCATGATGCTTACATTCTGCATTGGGTTGCTCATGATGCTCACATTCTGCATTTGGGTAACTGTGTTGCTCATGATGCTCACATTCTGCATTGGGTTGCTCATGATGCTTACATTCTGCATTGGGTTGCTCATGATGCTCACATTCCGCTTTTGGGTAACTGTGTTGCTCATGATGCTCACATTCTGCATTGGGTTGCTCATGATGCTCACATTCTGCATTGGGTTGCTCATGATGCTCACAATCTGCATTTGGGTAACTGTGTTGCTCCACATGTACCGTATAACCAAAGATGTCATCAAAGTAAGGACGTAGAATGACTAACATAGTGTACTGTTCTGTACCTGAAAACTTGCCATTCACAGAACCCAGTCAGGTAGAACTCTGCTTCCCTCTTCAAAGGATTTAAAAAGAACAATGCCAAAAAGCCTCGGAATAATCAGTAAGCTACTTCCTCTTCTTTTGATTCACCGGTAAGCTACTTCCTCTTCTTTTGATTCACCGGTAAGCTACTTCCTCTTCTCTTGATTCACCGGTATGCTACTTCCTCTTCTCTTGATTCACCGGTATGCTACTTCCTCTTCTCTTGATTCACCGGTATGCTACTTCCTCTTCTTTTGATTCACCGGTATGCTACTTCCTCTTCTCTTGATTCACCGGTATGCTACTTCCTCTTCTTTTGATTCACCGGTAAGCTACTTCCTCTTCTCTTGATTCACCGGTATGCTACTTCCTCTTCTCTTGATTCACCGGTATGCTACTTCCTCTTCTCTTGATTCACCGGTATGCTACTTCCTCTTCTTTTGATTCACCGGTAAGCTACTTCCTCTTCTCTTGATTCACCGGTATGCTACTTCCTCTTCTCTTGAATCACCAGTAAGCTACTTCCTCTTCTCTTGAATCACCAGTAAGCTACTTCCTCTTCTCTTGAATCACCAGCAAGCTACTTCTTCTCTTGAATCACTGGTAAGCTACTTCCTCTTCTCTTGAATCACCAGTAAGCTACTTCCTCTTCTCTTGAATCACCAGTAAGCTACCTCCTCTTCTCTTGAATCACCAGTAAGCTACTTCCTCTTCTCTTGAATCACCAGTAAGCTACTTCCTCTTCTCTTGAATCACCAGTAAGCTACCTCCTCTTCTCTTGAATCACCAGTAAGCTACTTCCTCTTCTCTTGAATCACCAGTAAGCTACCTCCTCTTCTCTTGAATCACCAGTAAGCTACCTCCTCTTCTCTTGAATCACCAGTAAGCTACTTCCTCTTCTCTTGAATCACCAGTAAGCTACCTCCTCTTCTCTTGAATCACCAGTAAGCTACTTCCTCTTCTCTTGAATCACCGGTAAGCTACTTCTTCTTCTCTTCTTCTTTTTCAAGTATATATTTTTTAAGCATACGTTTACAGCTACAAAAATGTATTCTAGAGGCAGTGGAAACATCATGACCATTATCATTGTCCGCATCCTTAAATCAAATCAAAATGTATTTGTCAAGTGCGCCGAATACAACAGATGTAGACCTTACAGTGAAATGCTTACTAACAGGCTCTAACCAATAGTGCAAAAAAGGTATTTGGCGAACAATAGGTACAGTGGGGAGAACAAGTATTTGATACACTGCCGATTTTGCAGGTTTTCCTACTTACAAAGCATGTAGAGGTCTGTAATGTTTTATCATAGGTACACTTCAACTGTAAGAGACGGAATCTAAAACAATCCAGAACATCACATTGTATGATTTTTAAGTAATTAATCAAAATAATAATAATAATAGTGTGTCCACATTCTCTCCCTTCCTTATCTTTGACTTCATTGTGGTCAACAAACGATCTGTGTATTCGGATAGCAACTCCCCTTCTCCTCCCAGAACTATGAGGAACAACACCTGATTAGGTTTTATAGAGCTTCAGGTGCACACTATCTGACAGGTGCGTCTCTTGTAAAAAAAATAAAAAGTATTGCACACTATATAATACACAACTTTAGACCAGAGCCCTATTCCCTATATAGTGCACTACTTTAGACTAGAGCCCCTATTCCCTATGGGCCCTTTTCTAAAGTAGTGCACTATACATTGAGTGTGCATGATATAGATTGACCAGGTGAATCCAGAATGAAAGCTATGATCCCTTATTGATGTCACTTGTTAAATCCACTTCAATCAGTGTAGATGAGGTGGGGAGGAGACGGGTTAAAGAAGGATTTTTAAGCCTTGAGACGTGGATTGTGTACAGTCTAACGTGACATGCAGAGGTTGAATAGGAGAGACAGAAGAGTGCCTTTCAACAGGGTATGGGCGTAGGTACCAGGCGCATTTGAGTGCGTTTGAGTGTGTCAAGAACTGCAACGCTGCTGTTTCTTTTCCCCCAAAACAGTTTCCCCGTGTGTTTAAGCTGTACCGAGGTCAAAAGGGGGATACTACTCAATATTAGGAAGGTGTTCCTAGTGTTTTGTACACTCTGTATTAAAGAAAAAGGCTCCCATTGGGGTGCAGACAAAAATCACAGCAACATGGTTTGAACCTGTATGAGCCCAGAATACCAACACCTCTGAATAATGGATGAATGAAACCTCTCAAACTGAACAGACAAAGACACCCTATTGATGATTTATTTAGTGAACCATTTTTTGACCAGGGACTATAAAGGGCTCTGGTCAAATGTAGTACGCTAGATTTATTTTAGGACTGTCGGTTAAGAACACATTTTTACCTTCAATGACAGCCTAGGAACAGTGGGGTTAAACTGCCTTGTTCGGGGGGAGGGGGCAGAATGACAGATTTAAAAAAAACCTTTGTCAGGTCGGGGGATTCGATCTAGTCCAACGCTCTTACCACTAAGGCTACCTGCCGCCCCGAATATACAGACAACAGCCACTTGGGACACATTCAAAGCATCGGTCGCCCACTCCGCTTGCATAAAACAAAGCCTCGGTCGCCGACTCCGCTTGCATGAACAAAGCTCTCAAAAAAGCATTTCTTCAGCTCCTGTCTAATGACACGTACAACGTACTGACACCACTTTTGAAATATATGGTTCCCGTGGATGTGCGGTGCAGTGGTTGTGTGGTAATGTATATATATATATATATATATATATATATATATATATATGAGTCATGTGTCTGCCATGAAGCCAGTGGGCCTGGAGAGATCACCTTGACGTTTCAATGTTTAAATGAACCCCTTCCATTCTTCATTCCTTCCTATAAGGTGTGGTGGTGGTAGTCTGGCCTGCTGTATAGATACAGTCTGAGTCAATTCCCTACTGTATATAATGCACTACCGATGGGCCCAGGTCAAACACACTATATAGGGAGTAGGGCCCAGGTCAAACGCACTATATAGGGAGTAGGGCCCAGGTCAAACGCACTATATAGGGAGTAGGGCCCAGGTCAAACGCACTATATAGGGAGTGGGGCCCAGGTCAAACACACTATATAGGGAGTAGGGCCCAGGTCAAACGCAATATATAGGGAGTACGGCCCAGGTCAAACGCACAATATAGGGAATGGGGCCCAGGTCAAACACACAATATAGGGAGTAGGGCCCAGGTCAAACGCACTATATAGGGAGTAGGGCCCAGGTCAAACGCACTATATAGGGAGTAGGGCCCAGGTCAAACACACTATATAGGGAGTAGGGCCCAGGTCAAACACACTATATAGGGAGTAGGGCCCAGGTCAAACGCAATATATAGGGAGTAGGGCCCAGGTCAAACGCACTATATAGGGAGTAGGGCCCAGGTCAAACACACTATATAGGGAGTGGGGCCCAGGTCAAACGCACTATATAGGGAGTAGGGCCCAGGTCAAACACACTATATAGGGAGTAGGGCCCAGGTCAAACGCAATATATAGGGAGTAGGGCCCAGGTCAAACGCACTATATAGGGAATGGGGCCCAGGTCAAACACACTATATAGGGAGTAGGGCCCAGGTCAAACGCACTATATAGGGAGTGGGGCCCAGGTCAAACGCACTATATAGGGAGTGGGGCCCAGGTCAAACACACTATATAGGGAGTAGGGCCCAGGTCAAACGCACTATATAGGGAGTGGGGCCCAGGTCAAAAACACTATATAGGGAGTGGGGCCCCGGTCAAACGCACTATATAGGGAGTGGGGCCCAGGTCAAACACACTATATAGGGAGTAGGGCCCAGGTCAAACGCAATATATAGGGAGTAGGGCCCAGGTCAAACGCACTATATAGAGAGTGGGGCCCAGGTCAAACACACTATATAGGGAGTAGGGCCCAGGTCAAACGCACTATATAGGGAGTAGGGCCCAGGTCGAACGCACTATATAGGGAGTAGGGCCCAGGTCAAACGCACTATATAGGGAGTGGGGCCCAGGTCAAACACACTATATAGGGAGTAGGGCCCAGGTCAAACGCACTATATAGGGAGTGGGGCCCAGGTCAAACGCACTATATAGGGAGTGGGGCCCAGGTCAAAAACACTATATAGGGAGTAGGGCCCAGGTCAAACACACTATATAGGGAGTAGGGCCCAGGTCAAACACACTATATAATGAGTAGGGCCCAGGTCAAACACACTATATAGGGAGTAGGGCCCAGGTCAAAAACACTATATAGGGAGTGGGGCCCCGGTCAAACGCACTATATAGGGAGTGGGGCCCAGGTCAAACACACTATATAGGGAGTAGGGCCCAGGTCAAACGCAATATATAGGGAGTAGGGCCCAGGTCAAACGCACTATATAGAGAGTGGGGCCCAGGTCAAACACACTATATAGGGAGTAGGGCCCAGGTCAAACGCACTATATAGGGAGTAGGGCCCAGGTCAAACGCACTATATAGGGAGTAGGGCCCAGGTCAAACGCACTATATAGGGAGTGGGGCCCAGGTCAAACGCACTATATAGGGAGTGGGGCCCAGGTCAAACGCACTATATAGGGAGTAGGGCCCAGGTCAAACGCACTATATAGGGAGTAGGGCCCAGGTCAAACGCACTATATAGGGAGTAGGGCCCAGGTCAAACACACTATATAGGGAGTGGGGCCCAGGTCAAACACACTATATAGGGAGTAGGGCCCAGGTCAAAAACACTATATAGGGAGTAGGGCCCAGGTCAAACACACTATATAGGGAGTAGGGCCCAGGTCAAACACACTATATAGGGAGTAGGGCCCAGGTCAAACACACTATATAGGGAGTAGGGCCCAGGTCAAACACACTATATAGGGATTAGGGCCAAGGTCAAAACTACAAAAATACTCTATTCCACAAACGCGCACACACACTCTCACACACACACAGAGTGGGGCCCAGGTCAAGCAACGTGGGAGAGGAGGGTAGCAACGTGGGAGAGGAGGGAAAGAGAGAGTCAGCTACACGTAGCAACGTGGGAGAGGAGGGAAAGAGAGAGCCAGCTACACATAGCAACGTGGGAGAGGAGGGAAAGAGAGAGCCAGCTACACATAGCAATGTGGGAGAGGAGGGAAAGAGAGCCAGCTACACGTAGCAACATGGGAGAGGAGGGTAGCAACATGGGAGAGGAGGGAAAGAGAGAGCCTGTTACACATAGCAACGTGGGAGAGGAGGGAAAGAGAGAGCCAGCTACACATAGCAACGTGGGAGAGGAGGGAAAGAGAGAGCCAGCTACACATAGCAACGTGGGAGAGGAGGGAAAGAGAGAGCCAGCTACACATAGCAACGTGGGAGAGGAGGGAAAGAGAGAGCCAGCTACACGTAGCAACATGGGAGAGGAGGGAAGCAACATGGGAGAGGAGGGTAGCAACATGGGAGAGGAGGGTAGCAACATGGGAGAGGAGGGTAGCAACATGGGAGAGGAGGGTAGCAACATGGGAGAGGAGGGTAGCAAAATGGGAGAGGAGGGAAAGAGAGAGCCAGCTATACGTAGCAACATGGGAGAGTAGGGTAGCAACATGGGAGAGGAGGGTAGCAACGTGGGAGAGGAGTGAAAGAGAGATCCTGTTACACGTGGCAACATGGGAGAGGATGGTAGCAACGTGGGAGAGGATTAATTATTAATTAATTAATTATCTTAAAGGATATTGAACACAACAAAGAGTAAATGTTAAAATAGTTTTAAAAGGGTGACTACTAAAGCTGCATCATGGTCAGCTGTCTTTCCTGTGATTCATATCTGAAAGCTGCCATTCAGATCAAATATGATTTATTATCTGAACACGACGATAGCGCCACAGAAAGCAAAACTCCTCCAAACTCTTTAAACCTAGAAATAATTTTTGATCTCACCCTGTCCTAAAACAGACCAGAGAAATATGAATGCAGAGGATTGGCTGGCTGATTATACATTGACCATGGGAAATCTTTACGAAATGGATCTCGGCCAGCAATGCTAAAATACGCAATATTGCTCCACAGACCGTCTGTCGAGAAGAAAGTTAATGCTTCCCAAACGGCACCCTATTCCCTACGTAGTGCACTACTTTAGACCAGAGCCTGTACCCTATTCCCTACGTAGTGCACTACTTTAGACCAGAGCCTGTACCCTATTCCCTACGTAGTGCACTACATTAGACCAGAGCCCTATTCCCTATATAGTGCACTACTTTAGACCAGAGCCCTATATAGTGCACTACTTTAGACCAGAGCCCTATTCCCTATATAGTGCACTACTTTAGACCAGAGCCCTATTCCCTATATAGTGCACTACTATAGACCAGAGCCCTATTCCCTACGTAGTGCACTACTTTTAAACAGTGCCCTGTGGGCTCTGGTCAAAGGTAGTGCACTAAATAGGGAATATTGTGCCATTTAGGACAGGGTACAGTCCAAGGGCACAAGCCTCCAGATGGATGGATGGCAGGCCAGCTTGATCAGAATGTCCCCCCCCCCCCCCCCCCCTTTCTTTGCGTTTCCAGACAGAATGGCTTTGCATGTCCTCGTTCATTTTGAAATTATAACAAAGCAAGCTGTCTGAAAGACCCAGGATGTTTTGACACAAATCAAATTACATCAGGACTGTCAGTGTAACAGGAGGCACATTTTAAATAAAATAAATATTTAAACTTTATTTAACTAGGCAAGTCAGTTTTAAGAACAAATTCTTATTTACAACGATGGCCTACACCGGCCAAACCCTAATCCGGACGATGCTGGGACAATTGTGAGCAGCCCTATGCGACTCCCAATCACGGCTGGTTGTGGTACAGCCTGGAATCGAACCAGGACCTGTAGTGACGCCTCTAGCACTGAGATGCACTCTGGAGCTGACTGATCATGACTGCCAGGGTAACAGGGGGTGTCCATCAGGACTGCCAGGGTAACAGGGGGTGTCCATCAGGACTGCCAGGGTAACAGGGGGTGTCCATCAGGACTGCCAGGGTAACAGGGGGTGTCCATCAGGACTGCCAGGGTAACAGGGGGTGTCCATCATGACTGCACGGGTAACAGGGGGTGTCCATCAGAACTGCCAGCGTAACAGGGGGTGTCCATCAGGACTGCCAGGGTAACAGGGGGTATCCATCAGGACTGCCAGGGTAACAGGGGGTGTCCATCAGGACTGCCAGGGTAACCGGGGGTTTCCATCATGACTGCCAGGGTAACAGGGGGTGTCCATCAGGACTGCCAGGGTAACAGGGGGTGTCCATCAGGACTGCCAGGGTAACAGGGGGTGTCCATCAGGACTGCCAGGGTAACAGGGGGTGTCCATCAGGACTGCCAGGGTAACAGGGGGTGTCCATCAGGACTGCCAGGGTAACAGGGGGTGTCCATCAGGACTGCCAGGGTAACAGGGGGTGTCCATCAGGACTGCCAGGGTAACAGGGGGTGTCCATCTGAACTGCCAGGGTAACAGGGGGTGTCCATCAGGACTGCCAGGGTAACAGGGGTTGTCCATCAGGACTGCCAGGGTAACAGGGGGTTGTCCATCAGGACTGCCAGGGTAACAGGGGGTGTCCATCAGGACTGCCAGGGTAACAGGGGGTTTCCATCAGGACTGCCAGGGTAACAGGGGGTGTCCATCAGGACTGCCAGGGTAACAGGGGGTGTCCATCAGGACTGCCAGGGTAACAGGGGGTGTCCATCAGGACTGCCAGGGTAACAGGGGGTGTCCATCAGGACTGCCAGGGTAACAGGGGGTGTCCATCAGGACTGCCAGGGTAACAGGGGGTGTCCATCAGGACTGCCAGGGTAACAGGGGGTGTCCATCAGGACTGCCAGGGTAACAGGGGGTGTCCATCAGGACTGCCAGGGTAACCGGGGGGTTGTCCATCAGGACTGCCAGGGTAACAGGGGGTGTCCATCAGGACTGCCAGGGTAACAGGGGGTGTCCATCAGGACTGCCAGGGTAACAGGGGGTGCAAATACACGGAAACCACAAAGGTCCTTTCAGAGACCTGGGCAGTTTGATTTCTAGTTGTCAATATGATGAAAATTCTAGCTACGGTAGCTATCTCAATCCCCCCTGCCACTCACAGCTGTCCCATGTGTCCTTCTGTCAGAGAGAGGGGACTGTCAGATCAACCCGCCCATGTGTTCTTCTGTCAGAGAGAGGGGACTGTCAGATCAACCCTCCCATGTGTCCTTCTGTCAGAGAGAGGCGACTGTCAGATCAACCCTCCCATGTGTCCTTCCGTCAGAGAGAGGGGACTGTCAGAGAAACCGCTACCAAATACATCTGTGCAGGGAGGTAGTCTAGTTTACCTTGTTTGTCTATTGAGTCGTGTTACCAACCAGTAGTGGCTGGACTGTTAGGTGTAGTTCACCAGACAGACCCACAACATCTCCATCTACCTCTCTGTTAACAAGATAACTTCTCATTTCGTATTAAATGGAACTAGATGATGTCAATGTTTTTGTTCCATCCCATGAATCCCATCACAGCAGTGTCTGACCATAAATGTATCCATAATTGGTGTCAGAGGTCTGTCCAGTCACAGTCCTGCCTCGCATTATCCCTCCCAAACCTTTAACAACTGGCTGGCTGGCTGACTGACTGACTTACTGGCTCACTGACTGGCTGGCAGGCTGGCTGACTGGCTGGCTGACTGACTGACTTACTGACTGGCTGGCAGGCTGGCTGACTGGCTGGCTGATTAACTCACTGGCTGGCAGGCTGGCTGGCTGGCTGGCTGGCTGACTGGCTGGCTGGCTGACTGGCTGGCTGGCTGACTGACTTACTGGCTCACTGACTGGCTGGCAGGCTGGCTGATTAACTCACTGGCTGGCAGGCTGGCTGGCTGGCTGGCTGACTGGCTGGCTGGATGACTAACTGGCTGGCTGGCTGACTTACTGGCTCACTGGCTGGCAGGCTGGCTGACTGGCTGGCTGACTGGCTGACTAACTGGCTGGCTGGCTGACTTACTGGCTCACTGACTGGCTGGCTGATGAACTCGCTGGCTGACTGGCTGGCTCACTGACTGACTGGCTGGCTGACTGACTGGCAGATATACTGACTCACTGACTGAGACAGTAATACTACAGTGTACTGGCTGGCTAGCTGGCTGGCTACCTAGCTGGCTAGCTGACTGGCTGACTGGCTAGCTGGCTGGCTGGCTGGCTGACTGGCTGGCTAGCTGGCTGGCTGTCTGGCTGGCTGATTCACTAACTGGCTGACTGATTAATTGACTGGACGACTGGCAGATATGCTGACTCACTGACTGAGACATAAATACTACAGTGTACTGACTGGATAGCTGACTGGCTGGCTGGCTGACTGACTGGCTGACTGGCTGGATGACTGGCTGACTACTATCAGAATATGAAGATCGAAGAGACGGGTCCTGACCACTGAGTCAGCGATTACAGCTGTGAGTCTTTCTGGGAATATTTTTATTCTGTAAAAACTTCCTTCTTTTCCCTCTGTCATTTAGGTTAGTATTGTGAAGTAACTACAATGTTGTTGATCCGTCCTCAGTTTTCTCCTATCGGAGCCAGTCATCCAGTCAGCCACTTGAATGTTTGGTCTTGTCCATTCACCATCTGAATGGCACACAGACACAATCCATGTCTCAATAGTCTGAAGGCTTAAACATTATATTTAACCCGTCTTCTCCTCTTCATCTACACTGATTGAAGTGGATTTAACAAGTTAGTGCTCTATAAGGGATCATAGCTTTCATCTGGTCAGTCTGTGTCATGAAAAGAGCAGTTGTTCCTAATGTTTTGTACACTCAGTGTATTGTGTTCCCTACAGTATATAGAAAAGTTCAGACCTCAGTCTTAACTTTTTTTTATTTAAATAGGTAAGTCAGTTAAGAACAAATTCTTATTTTTAATGACGGCCTAGGAACAGTGGGTTAACTTGCCTGTTCAGAACGACAGATTTGTACCTTGTCAGCTCGGGATTTGAACTTGCAACCTTCCGGTTACGAGTCCAACGCTCTAACCACTAGGCTACCCTGCCGCCTCTACACTCTAACCACTAGGCTACCCTGCCGCCTCTACACTCTAACCACTAGGTTACCCTGCTGCCTCTACACTCTAACCACTAGGCTACCCTGCCGCCTCTACACTCTAACCACTAGATACCCTGCTGCCTCTACACTCTAACCACTAGGCTACCCTGTCGCCTCTACACTCTAACCACTAGGTTACCCTGCCGCCTCTACACTCTAACCACTAGGTTACCCTGCCGCCTCTACACTCTAACCACTAGGTTACCCTGCCGCCTCCACACTCTAACCACTAGGTTAGCCTGTCGCCTCTACACTCTAACCACTAGGCTACCCTGCCGCCTCTACACTCTAACCACTAGGTTACCCTGCCACCCTACCAACAGGTTGTGGAAAATGTGCTCTTTCAGTATTTCTCCAGTAGGTTTCCTGAAGGAGAAGCCTCCACTTCTATGTTTAATAAGTTAATTAAACAAAAACACTACAGTAAGTACTACAGTAATGTCCGTATTAACATTACAGTAACTACTACGGTATACTACAATCCACAAGTACATTAATTACTATAGTTTATACAAGGCTTTGTTTTACTACAGTATTTATACTATAGTTAACTGTAAATACTACAGTATACTAAAGTCCGCAAAAACACTACAGTGAATACTATAGTATTTGTACCATAGTAGTACACTATAGTATTTGTACCATAGTAGTACACTATAATATTTGTACCATAGTAGTATATTATAGTATTTGCACCATAGTACTATAGTATTTGTACCATAGTACTATAGTATTTGTACCATAGTACTATAGTATTTGTACCATAGTACTATAGTATTTGTACCATAGTACTATAGTATATAGTACTATAGTACTATAGTAGTAATCATGGCCTCTAAACCTTCAAGCTGCATACTGGACCCTATTCCAACTAAACTACTGAAAGAGCTGCTTCCTGTGCTTGGCCCTCCTATGTTGAACATAATAAACGGCTCTCTATCCACCGGATGTGTACCAAACTCACTAAAAGTGGCAGTAATAAAGCCTCTCTTGAAAAAGCCAAACCTTGACCCAGAAAATATAAAAAACTATCGGTCTATATCGAATCTTCCATTCCTCTCAAAAATTTTAGAAAAGGCTGTTGCGCAACAACTCACTGCCTTCCTGAAGACAAACAATGTATACAAAATGCTTCAGTCTGGTTTTAGATCCCATCATAGCACTGAGACGGCACTTGTGAAGGTGGTAAATTACATTTTAATGGCATCGGACCGAGGCTCTGCATCTGTCCTCGTGCTCCTAGACCTTAGTGCTGCTTTTGATACCATCGATCACCACATTCTTTTGGAGAGATTGGAAACCCAAATTGGTCTACACGGACAAGTTCTGGCCTGGTTTAGATCTTATCTGTCGGAAAGATATCAGTTTGTCTCTGTGAATAGTTTGTCCTGTGATAAATCAACTGTAAATTTCGGTGTTCCTCAAGGTTCCGTTTTAGGACCACTATTGTTTTCACTATATATTTTACCTCTTGGGGATGTTATTCGAAAACATAATGTTAACTTTCACTGCTATGCGGATGACACACAGCTGTACATTTCAATTAAACATGGTGAAGCCCCAAAATTGCCCTTGCTAGAAGAATGTGTTTCAGACATAAGGAAGTGGATGGCTGCAAACTTTCTACTTTTAAACTCGGACAAAACAGAGATGCTTGTTCTAGGTCCCAAGAAACAAAGAGATCTTCTGTTGAATCTGACAATTAATCTTAATGGTTGTACAGTCGTCTCAAATAAAACTGTGAAGGACCTCGGCGTTACTCTGGACCCTGATCTCTCTTTTGAAGAACATATCAAGAACATTTCAAGGACAGCTTTTTTCCATCTACGTAACATTGCAAAAATCAGAAACTTTCTGTCCAAAAATGATGCAGAAAAATTAATCCATGCTTTTGTCACTAGGTTAGACTACTGCAATGCTCTACTTTCCGGCTACCCGGATAAAGCACTAAATAAACTTCAGTTAGTGCTAAATACGGCTGCTAGAATCCTGACTAGAACCAAAAAATTTGATCATATTACTCCAGTGCTAGCCTCTCTACACTGGCTTCCTGTCAAGGCAAGGGCTGATTTCAAGGTTTTACTGCTAACCTACAAAGCATTACATGGGCTTGCTCCTACCTATCTCTCTGATTTGGTCCTGCCGTACATACCTACACGTACGCTACGGTCACAAGACGCAGGCCTCCTAATTGTCCCTAGAATTTCTAAGCAAACAGCTGGAGGCAGGGCTTTCTCCTATAGAGCTCCATTTTTATGGAACGGTCTGCCTACCCATGTCAGAGACGCAAACTCGGTCTCAACCTTTAAGTCTCTACTGAAGACTCATCTCTTCAGTGGGTCATATGATTGAGTGTAGTCTGGCCCAGGAGTGGGAGGGTGAACGGAAAGGCTCTGGAGCAACGAACCGCCCTTGCTGTCTCTGCCTGGCCGGTTCCCCTCTTTCCACTGGGATTCTCTGCTTCTAACCCTATTACAGGGGCTGAGTCACTGGCTTACTGGGGCTCTCTCATGCCGTCCCTGGAGGGGGTGTGTCACCTGAGTGGGTTGAGTCACTGATGTGGTCATCCTGTCTGGGTTGGCGCCCCCCCCCCCCCTTGGGTTGTGCCGTGGCGGAGGTCCCTTGTCTCAGGATGGTAAGTTGGTGGTTGAAGATATCCCTCTAGTGGTGTGGGGGCTGTGCTTTGGCAAAGTGGGTGGGGTTATATCCTTCCTGTTTGGCCCTGTCCGGGGGTGTCCTCGGAGTGGGCCACAGTGTCTCCTGACCCCTCCTGTCTCAGCCTCCAGTATTTATGCTGCAGTAGTAGTTTATGTGTCGGGGGACTAGGGTCAGTTTGTTATATCTGGAGTACTTCTCCTGTCCTATTCGGTGTCCTGTGTCAATCTTGGTGTGCGTTCTCTAATTCTCTCCTTCCCACTTTCTCTCTCTCGGAGGACCTGAGCCCTAGGACCATGCCCCAGGACTACCTGACATGATGACTCCTTGCTGTCCCCAGTCCACCTGGCTGTGCTGCTGCTCCAGTTTCAACTGTTCTGCCTTAATATTATTCGACCATGCTGGTCATTTATGAACATTTGAACATCTTGGCCATGTTCTGTTATAATCTCCACCCGGCACAGCCAGAAGAGGACTGGCCATCCCACATATGCTCTCTCTAATTCTCTCTTTCTTTCTCTCTCTCGGAGGACCTGAGCCCTAGGACCATGCCCCAGGAATACCTGACATGATGACTCCTTGCTGTCCCCAGTCCACCTGACTGTGCTGCTGCTCCAGTTTCAACTGTTCTGCCTTATTATTATTCGACCATGCTGGTCATTTATGAACATTTGAACATCTTGACCATGTTTTGTTATAATCTCCACCCGGCACAGCCAGAAGAGGACTGGCCACCCCACATAGCCTGGTTCCTCTCTAGGTTTCTTCCTAGGTTTTGGCCTTTCTAGGGAGTTTTTCCTAGCCACCGTGCTTCTACACCTGCATTGCTTGCTGTTTGGGGTTTTAGGCTGGGTTTCTGTACAGCACTTTGAGATACCAGCTGATGTACGAAGGGCTATATAAATAAATTTGATTTGATTTGATTTAGTATTTGTACCATAGTACTATAGTATTTGTACCATAGTAGTATACTATAGTATTTGTACCATAGTAGTATACTATAATATGTGTACCATAGTAGTATACTATAGTATTTGTACCATAGTAGTATACTATAATATTTGTACCATAGTAGTATACTATAGTATTTGTACCACAGTAGTATACTATAGTATTTTCTGATGTAAGACAATGACCTGTGTTGGTGTCTGGGAGCAAGTGCAGCATCCCAGCCAACAACAGGGGACTCTAATTGAATTGTAGTTTGTGAAGAATAAAAGGTCAATGCACAGTATTCTGAGCAGAAAATGTATTCATTATTAGTGTCATTCATCTCTGTAGTCCACAGCTTGTGGAAACAGACAGCAGAACAGAGAGATAAACAAAGGAGAGAAAACACAGCTTTCTTCAGTGTCCTTTAAAAAAAAAAAACTCTTCTCTATCCACGGGGAAACCAGCCTGGCCGTGACAACAACAACATTGTATTGGAATAGTAATGACTTATTACAGTCAAGTAGTTTCAACACAGCTGTGTGTGGTAGCCACATGGTATCTCTCTATATACAGCCTTCCTGTCTGGTTCCCTCTCTGGCTGTGTACCAAATGGTGCCAGGGCCAACAGTAGTGTACTATAAAGGGAATAGAGTGCCGGAACTCTAACCCAGAGGATTATAAGAAGTCCTCTGACGAACCATCAAACAGGCAAAGCGTCAATACAGTACTAAGATCGAATCGTACTACACCGGCTCCGACGCTCGTCGGATGTGGCAAGGCTTGCAAAGTATTAGACTACAAAGGGAAGCACAGCCGAGAGCTGCCCAGTGACACGAGCCTCCCAGACGAGCTAAATCACTTATCTTCTCGCTTTGAGACAAGTAACACTGAAACGTGCATGAGAGCACCAGCTGTTCCAGATGACTGTGTGATCACGCTCTCCGCAGCTGATGTAAGACCTTTTAACAGGTCAACATTCCCAAGGCCGCAGGGCCAGACGGATTACCAGGACGTGTACTCCAATCATGCGCTAACCAACTGGCTAGTGTCTTCACAGATATTTTCAACCTCTCCCTGTCCGAGTCTGTTACACCAACATATGTCAAGCAGACCAACATAGTCCCTGTGCCCAAGAACACTAAGGTAACCTGCCTAAATTACTACCGACCCATAGCACTCACGTCTGTAGCCATGAAGTGCTTTGAAAGGCTGGTCATGGTTAACATCAACACCATCATCCCAGAAACCCTAGACCCGCTCTAAGTTGCTTACCGCCTGAAACAGATCCACAGATGATGCAATCTCTATGGCACTCCACACTGCCCTTTCCCACCTGGACAAAAGAAACACCTATGTGAGAATGCTATTCATTGACTACAGCATTGACTACAGACATGGCCGTGTGGTGCAAGGACAACAACCTCTCCCTCAACGTGATCAATACAAAGGAGATTGTGGACAGGACAAGTAAGACCGAGCCACGCCCCCATTCTCAACTACGGGGCTGTAGTGGAGCAGGTTGAGAGCCTCAAGTTCCTTGGTGTCCACATCAACAACAAACTAACATGGTCCAAACACACCAAGACAGTCATGAAGAGGGCACGACAAAACCTATTCCTCCTCAGGAGACCGAAAAGATTTGGCATGGGTCCTCAGATCCTCAAAAAGGTTCAACAGGTTCTTCTGTATATAGCCTCCACATTGACTCTGTACCGGTACCCCCTGTATATAGTCTACACATTGACTCTGTACCATAACACCCTGTATATAGCCTCCACATTGACTCTGTACCGGTACCCCCTGTATATAGCCTCCACATTGACTCTGTACCGGTACCCCCTGTATATAGCCTCCACATTGACCCCCTGTATATAGCCTCCATATTGATTTGATGACACACCCTCTGATTCATATAGCAGTGACCCTCTCCCAGGGTGAAAAGGCATGTGGATCTACTCTACTATATTCTACTCTAAACTAAGGTGTTGAATGGAGAGTGTTACTCTGATTAGTGCTGTGGTCCTCAGCCATGTGAACCTTTCTCCCTGCCTCTCATCCATCCAGGAGCATTTCGCTACACTCGCAATAACATCTCCTAACCATGTGTATGTGACCAATGAAATGTGATTTGAAATTTGATTTGATTTGATTTAAGACCCATCTTGCCCAACCCCTCTTAGCCCAGAGTGCTCCCAGATTAATGGAACGACCAGTAAAAGCTAAATGCTCCTCATCAGCCAGATGAGGTTAGAGGGTGAGGTACTGTATGCAGGCAAGGAGGAAGACAGAGAGGATGAGGTTAGAGGGTGAGGTACTGTATGCAGGCAAGGAGGAAGACAGAGAGGATGAGGTTAGAGGGTGAGGTACTGTATGCCGGCAAGGAGGAAGACCGAGAGGATGAGGTTAGAGGGTGAGGTACTGTATGCAGGCAAGGAGGAAGACAGAGAGGATGAGGTTAGAGGGTGAGGTACTGTATGCAGGCAAGGAGGAAGACCGAGAGGATGAGGTTAGAGGGTGAGGTACTGTATGCAGGCAAGGAGGAAGACCGAGAGGATGAGGTTAGAGGGTGAGGTACTGTATGCAGGCAAGGAGGAAGACAGAGAGGATGAGGTTAGAGGGTGAGGTACTGTATGCAGGCAAGGAGGAAGACCGAGAGGATGAGGTTAGAGGGTGAGGTACTGTATGCAGGCAAGGAGGAAGACAGAGAGGATGAGGTTAGAGGGTGAGGTACTGTATGCAGGCAAGGAGGAAGACAGAGAGGATGAGGTACTGTACCAGAGATGGGAAGTACTTTTTGCGGGGAGAAAATACCTCTACTGTGTGGGCGCCTAGGTGGCGGGCCTGAGGGGGAAGGCAAGGGTCTAGTTATCCAAAGATACATTTTCCAGACCGACCCCATTTCATTCAGATCACATGAGAAAATCAAGACTAAACAGCTTACTACAGCAGATAGACACCAATCAGATCTCTGAACATGATTCTACTTAGTCACCTATCAGACCTCTGAACATGATGCCATTTAGTCACCTATCAGACTCCTGAACATGATGCCACTTAGTTACCTATCAGACCTCTGAACATGATGCCACTTAGTCACCAATCAGACCTCTGAACATGATCTCACATATCAGACCTCTGAACATGATGCTACTTAGTCACCTATCAGACCTCTGAACATGATCTCACCTATCAGACCTCTTCCATGATGACGTGAGAGGTGGAGGAGAAAGCCCAGGGAAGAGGAGAATGAACTGGGGAGACTGAAAGTCCCAGTAGCCCCTTGATGAGGGTTCCTCTGGAGAGCCCAGGGAAGCAAAGGATAGAGCACAAACGCACTCATGAAGCTGAAAGAATAGTAAATACTGTCGAGCTGAACTCAGTGGAGCGGCTCAGATCACCCTGGGCTGAATAACAGACAGCCTTCCTCTACAGGGGCTGAATAACAGACAGTCTTCCTCTACAGGGCTGAATAACAGACAGCCTTCCTCTACAGGGGCTGAATAACAGACAGTCTTCCTCTACCAGGGCTGAATAACAGACAGCCTTCCTCTACAGGGGCTGAATAACAGACAGCCTTCCTCTACAGGGGCTGAATAACAGACAGTCTTCCTCTACCAGGGCTGAATAACAGACAGTCTTCCTCTACAGCAGCACCAGCAGTTGTTAGAGCACAGAGCCACTCAGCTGTCTGTCCGTCTGTCTCCTCTCCCTGTTGTATTCAGTCACCATTGGACCCTAGCCAGAGATATGTATTGCTGAAACAGCAGCAAGTGCTTCACTCTGATTCTCCAAGACATAAATCCAGAGAGGATATTTTTTCAGATATGCCAAGACTTTATCAGACAAAATGTAAGGTTGGGTTTCTTATCATAAATCTTACTCTCTGTTGTAATACTAGAACAGTGTTTTAGACAATTTTAGAAGCATGATAGTTGCTATAAGACTAGTCAGACTCTGCTGGTTTCCCTTGTCCCTGTTTCTATCCCAGACATCGATCCTCCTCTATCTAGAGAGATGGATGGTTTGAGAGAATGGCTAGAGAATGACTAGAGAATGGTTAGAGAACGGCTAGAGAACGGCTAGAGAACGACTGGAGAACGACTGGAGAACGACTGGAGAACGACTGGAGAACGACTGGAGAACGGCTGGAGAACGGCTGGAGAACGGCTGGAGAACGACTGGGGAACGGCTAGAGAACGGCTAGAGAATGACTAGAGAATGACTAGAGAATGACTAGAGAATGGTTAGAGAATGGTTAGAGAACGACTAGAGAATGGTTGGAGAATGACTGGGGAATGACTGGGGAATGACTGGGGAATGACTGGAGAATGACTAGAGAATGACTAGAGAATGACTAGAGAATGACTAGAGAATGACTAGAGAATGACTAGAGAATGACTAGAGAATGACTAGAGAATGACTAGAGAATGGCTAGAGAACGGCTAGAGAACGGCTAGAGAACGGCTGGAGAACGGTTAGAGAACGGTTAGAGAACGGTTGGAGAACGGCTGGAGAACGGCTGAAGAACGACTGGGGAACGACTGGGGAACGACTGGGGAACGACTGGGGAACGGCTCGAGAATGGCTCGAGAATGACTAGAGAATGACTAGAGAATGACTAGAGAATGACTAGAGAATGACTGGAGAATGATTGTGTCCCAAATGAAACCCTGTTGTCTACCTATCATTCCTATGGGTCCTTGTCAAAAGTGGTGCACTATATAGGGAATATGGCACCATTTGGGACAGAGGCATTCTCTAGCCATTCTCTCCACCCATCCATTAGTCATCTCATACATTAAAAAGCCCTCAGAACCAACACTGAATCACACATGTCACGGGAGTGAAAGACAGAACAGAACTCATCTTTCTCCTCAGTCCTTATAGAGAAAGACTCAACCCCTCTCTCCCCACTTCCCGTGGGAAGTGTGTTGGTGTAATCACAAATGGCATCCCATTCGCAATTTAGTGCACTACCTTTGACCAGGGCCCCTATGGTATAGGGTGCCATTTTGGACGCACACTATGCCTGTGCTATCGCCATGGGGACGTGGTGGGATGCCGCTCACTCAGCAGTGGTCACAGAGTACAGCAAACTGTATGTATAAAGCTGTCTGTGTTCTGGCGCCGGAGCCTCCTCTCTAGTCCTGCAGCTAGGTTTGTCATAGAATTACATAGAATCTTATGAGCTTAGCAGACGCTTAGCAGTGCTCTGCACTAAAATAAATAAGCAAATCTTGTTTTGGACGACCTGACCAAATGCACATAGAAATGTGAGTTATAGATCTGTCGTTCTCATTGAAAGAAAGTCTAAGAAGTGCTTCGTTGTTGTGTCTTTTACTTTCATTTTTTATATATATATTTTTTTTACACCAGCTTCAAAACAGCTGAAAATACAATATTTTTGGTTATGGAAAATATATTTCACAGCAGTTTAAAGGGTACAATGATTCTCTACACTATACTTGTTTGTTTTGTCACATAAACTGAAATTAGGCAAACTATTAGAATCAGAAAATGGCAGAGCGATTCCTGCATGTTGCACTTTTAATAAACATATGGGGGAAAAAAATTGAACCAAATATATGGGGAATAGAGTAGTAAATCCTCCTATTGTGTAATAATGACAAAGGATTAATAGAACACACCTCAAAACTCACCACTGCAGAGTATTGATGTTCTGTCCAGCAAAGGTTTCAAAAAATTGCTATACTGTTTATCAGCGTTCTTTTAGGAACGAAGGAAGTATTGCTCGAGGCAGTAAAAAGCTTCAGGGCTTAGCGTGTTAAACAAAAACTCATCTATAACGTTTTCTCAGGGTACCATGTGTAGCTGATGTGTTTAGACAGAGAACAGGGACGTTCCTTAACAGCCCTCTGTCACGCCCTGATCTGTTTCACCTGTCCCTGTGATTGTCTCCACCCCCGTCCAGGTGTCTCTTATTTTCCCCAGTGTATTTATCCCTGTGTTTCCTGTCTCTCTGTGCCAGTGTATTTATCCCTGTGTTTCCTGGCTCTCTGTACCAGTGTATTTATCCCTGTGTTTCCTGTCTCTCTGTTCCAGTGTATTTATCCCTGTGTTTCCTGTCTCTCTGTGCCAGTGTATTTATCCCTGTCTCTCTGTACCAGTGTATTTATCCCTGTGTTTCCTGTCTCTCTGTTCCAGTGTATTTATCCCTGTGATTCCTGTCTCTCTGTACCAGTGTATTTATCCCTGTGTTTCCTGTCTCTCTGTGCCAGTTCGTCTTGTACGTTAGTCAAGTCAACCAGCGTGTTTTTCCCGTTCTCTTTTTTGATAGTCCTCCCGGTTTTGACCCCTGCTTGACTCATCCTACCTGCCCTGACCTTCATCCTACCTGCCCTGACCTTCATCCTGCCTGCCCTGACCTTCATCCTGCCTGCCCTGACCTTCATCCTGCCTGCCCTGACCTTCATTCTGCCTGCCCTGACCTTCATCCAGCCTACCCTGACCTTCATCCAGCCTACCCTGACCTTCATTCTGCCTGCCCTGACCTTCATTCTGCCTGCCCAGACCTTCATTCTGCCTGCCCTGACCTTCATTCTGCCTGCCCTGACCTTCATCCTACCTGCCCTGACCTTCATTATTCCTGCCCTGACCTTCATCCAGCCTGCCCTGACCTTCATCCAGCCTGCCCTGACCTTCATTCTGCCTGACCTGACCTTCATCCTGCCTGATCATCCTACCTGCCCTGCCCTTCATTCTTCCTGCCCTGCCCTTCATTCTTCCTGCCCTGTACTTCATTCTGCCTGCCCTGACCTTCATCCAGCCTGCCCTGACCTTCATCCTGCCTGCCCTGACCTTCATTCTGCCTGCCGTGATCTTCATTCTGCCTGCCCTGACCTTCATCCTGCCTGCCCTGACCTTCATCCTGCCTGATCATCCTTCCTGCCCTGACCTTCATTCTTCCTGCCCTGACCTTCATTCTGCCTGCCCTGACCTTCATCCCGCCTGATCATCCTACCTGCCCTGACCTTCATTCTTCCTGCCCTGACCTTCATCCTGCCTGCCCTGACCTTCATTCTTCCTGCCCTGACCTTCATCCTGCCTGCCCTGACCTTCTCTTCCCCTATTGGATGAATACATATTGTAAGACTCCAACCATTCTCTTGCCTTCCCCTATTGGATGAATACATATTGTAAGACTCCAACCATTCTCTTGCCTTCCCCTATTGGATGAATACATATTGTAAGACTCCAACCATTCTCTTCCCTTCCCCTATTGGATGAATACATATTGTAAGACTCCAACCATTCTCTTGCCTTCCCCTATTGGATAAATACATATTGTAAGACTCCAACCATTCTCTTCCCTTCCCCTATTGGATGAATACATATTGTAAGACTCCAACCATTCTCTTCCCTTCCCCTATTGGATTAATACATATTGTAAGACTCCAACCATTCTCTTGCCTTCCCCTATTGGATGAATACATATTGTAAGACTCCAACCACCTGCATCTGGGTCTCGCCTTGTGTCATGATAGCCTCGCCTTTTACTAGAGGTAATAGCAGGTCCGCTCCCGTGGCAGAGTGTTACTGCTAGCCCACAAGGAGAGGGAGGGAGGGGATGGACTGGCAGCCCATTCCCTTTAAAAGCTGATGATCAATTACACCCCCCCCCCATTACCGGGCAGGCTGAGCTAATCAATAACAGATCAAAGCTGCCAGAGATCTGCTTCCCCTAATCCATCAGAGAAGTTGCTGTGTTCCGTTCGCTGGGAAGGAGCTGGCCATGGAATGAGATGTGTAATGAAAAAGACTCCCCAGTTATCTTCACATTCAACTAGACCACTTAATATAAAGAGGATAAGAGAATCCAGATATATATCTAGATTGGGAATCCTGATATATATCTATATAGAGAATCCAGATATATATCTATATAGAGAATCCAGATATATATCTATATAGAGAATCCAGATATATATCTAGATCGTGAATCCAGATATATATCTAGATCGTGAATCCAGATATATATCTAGATCGTGAATCCAGATATATATCTAGATCGTGAATCCAGATATATATCTAGATCGTGAATCCAGATATATATCTAGATCGTGAATCCAGATATATATCTAGATCGTGAATCCAGATATATATCTAGATCGGGAATCCAGATATATATATATATCTAGATCGGGAATCCAGATATATATCTAGATCGGGAATCCAGATATATATATATCTAGATCGGGAATCCAGATATATATATCTAGATCGGGAATCCAGATATATATCTAGATCGGGAATCCAGATATATATCTAGATAGGGAATCCAGATATATATCTAGATCGGGAATCCAGATATATATCTAGATAGGGAATCCTGATATATATCTAGATAGGGAATCCTGATATATATCTAGATAGGGAATCCTGATATATATCTAGATAGGGAATCCTGATATATATCTAGATAGGGAATCCTGATATATATCTAGATAGAGAATCCAGATATATATCTAGATAGTATATATCAGGATTCTCTATCTTTCAAAGGTTTGGTCACTTAAATGTCCTTGTTTTTGAAAGAAAATCGATTTTTATTAGAAATACAGTGTAGACATTGTTGTATGGTAGCTGGAAATGTTTTATATATATATATATATGTTAAAATGGAATATCTACATAGGCGTACAGAGGCCCATTATCAGTAACCATCACTCCTGTGTTCCAATGGCACGTTGTGTTAGCTAATCCAAGTTGATCAATTTAAAAGGCTAATAGATCGTTAGAAAATCCTTTTGCAATTGTTAGCACAGCTGAAAACACAAACTTTTCCAACAGTTTGCTAAGAGCTGCCAACAAGCTGATAGATCTGCTGTTAGAACCAGTAAAGGCCGCTTCCCTCCAGGCCTGAGGACAAACACCTTCCTCTAGTCTCAGACTAAAGATGACAGATGTGAGTGGTCATAGAGTTCGCTACTGTCCTCGGTTGCTTTGCATCGAAGTTGTCAATGCCAGGAGGTTTGTCGTTATTGATCGATAGCACAATGATCTTTCCAACTCTCCCACACTAACTTTACAAAATTCTAAACGTACAATAATTTTCTTTCATTCGTTTTTTTTAATGCATGAGTACTATGGCTAACTGTTCGTTGTTGGCATTTCCTACCTACGTTTATTTAATTGTCAAAGTGGGCAATCATTAAATTAATTGGCAACATCAAATGGTTTGGTGATGAATAAGCCATCTGATTTGATGAAAGATGGAGTTGAATTTCTCTTTCTGCCCATAATTTCATTTAACAGTATTTTGTCTCATTACTGATGTTATAGCAGCAGTACGTTGTCTCATTACTGATGTTATAACAACACGTTGTCTCATTACTGATGTTATAACAGCACGTTGTCTCATTACTAATGTTATAGCAGCAGTACGTTGTCTCATTACTGATGTTATAACAGCACGTTGTCTCATTACTAATGTTATAGCAGTACGTTGTCTCATTACTAATGTTATAGCAGTATGTTGTCTCATTACTGATGTTATAGCAGCACGTTGTCTCATTACTAATGTTATAACAGCACGTTGTCTCATTACTGATGTTATAGCAGCACGTTGTCTCATTACTAATGTTATAGCAGTACGTTGTCTCATTACTAATGTTATAGCAGCACGTTGTCTCATTACTAATGTTATAGCAGCACGTTGTCTCGGTCCAAAGATAGGATAGGATTATGATATAGGCTATACTTGATTGTCCCCAAGACAAATGTCCCCTGTTGACCACATACAAAATACTTTTTTACTCATGAATCGTATTTCCTGTTGCTTGTTTACCAGATGTGAATCTTGTCTGAGGTGAAGTTATTTGCCACATAAACCAATACTAGGTATTCTTAATTTCCAAATGGAAATTAGTTGCTTTTGTAGAGCCATGTTTTGCCAACACACACACAGCTTGGTTTGATACATTATGAATAGGAAAGGTTTTCCAGCATCTGCACTTGGACATTCTGTCGATGACTGAAACCCAAAAACTCAAAAACTGTTGTCAAAAAGAGAGCCTCCCTTTCAGTCTGTGCTCTCGGAAACTATGGTGAGTCGCACTCTCGCGACTTCGACTGAAGAACTTAAATCACGCCTGACAAGGCCAATGAAACCCGCATCTCGCTTAGAAGCTCCGCCTTCCACAAGTGATAACCCCCGAGGCTCGGATTCAGTTGTTCGAATCTTTCGCTCTTCACCTTGATGTGAGCAGAAGTGATTCACGTTACTAAAAACAACATTTTTGGAACACAAGACGATCCGACTTTACTCCAACTAAACTGCCTCTTCGTGGCAGAGCGTGCTCACCCCCTGGACGTGGACTTTGCTCCAACTAAACTGCCTCTTTGTGGCAGAGCGTGCTCACCCCTTGGACGTGGACTTTGCTCCAACTAAACTGCCTCTTTGTGGCAGAGCGTGCTCACCCCCTGGACGTGGACTTTGCTCCGACTAAACTGCCTCTTTGTGGCAGAGCGTGCTCACCCCCTGGACGTGGACTTTGCTCCAACTAAACTGCCTCTTTGTGGCAGAGCGTGCTCACCCCCTGGACGTGGACTTTGCTCCAACTAAACTGCCTCTTTGTGGCAGAGCGTGCTCACCCCCTGGACGTGGACTTTGCTCCGACTAAACTGCCTCTTTGTGGCAGAGCGTGCTCACTCCCAGGGACTTGGACTTTGCTCCGACTAAACTGCCTCTTTGTGGCAGAGCGTGCTCACCCCCTGGGACGTGGACTTTGCTCCGACTAAACTGCCTCTTTGTGGCAGATTGTGCTCACTCCCTGGGACGTTGTGTGCTGGAGTTTTGTATTGGTTTGGAAGCACCAAGACTCTTCCTAGAGCTGGCCGCCAGGCCAAACTGAGCAACCGGGGGAGAAGAGATGTGACCAAGAACCCAATTTTCTCTCTTTCTCTCTCTCTCCCTCTCAGCAAGATTTGAAAGCCAATGCTATTTTATGTTGTGCAGACTGTGCTGTTGAACTCTGTGGAGCACGAATAAATATAAAACAGACGGAGATGCCAATGCTTCTACCAAATGTATTCCCATCTGGTGAAACCAACCGAGCAACCTTGGCTTTAGTATTTCACACTACAAGTTCTGTGTACTGCATCCTAAATGGTACCCTATTCCCTTTACAGTGCACTATTTTTGATCCTGGGGACTGGCCAAAAGTAGTGCACTATATAGGGAATAGGGCACCATTTGTGATGTACAACAAGTATTGTGTAAACAGACTGTAGTGATTCTGCTTACCTCACAAACCTGCCCAGGGCAAAACCTCTACGTGCTAACATATTAAATGCAGAGAGATAGTAGGCTAATCTGTGTACCACTCCAACAATCCCCCTGTTGATTGCTCTGAAGCAGCTGAGAGTGGGCAACTTGGCTGTTGATTGCTCTGAGGCGGCTGAGAGTGGGCAACTTGGCTCCCGCAATAAGCGTGGGTTGAGCAGGGAACACAGACTTGAGCAAGGAACTCAGCTGATTTGCCTGCTTATTTAAACCCCCATTTAGCTTTGACCGACCAAAGAAGTTAGAGCCAGACACCTTGCTGAGCCATCCTCCGCACAGCAGACAGTAGGGTTGAGGACCAGCCCTGGGTTCAAATACTATTCGAAAACTTTCAGATACAGTTGAAGTCGGAAGTTTACATACACCTTAGTCAAATACATTTAAACTCAGTTTTTCACAATTCCTGACACTTAATCCTGGTAAGAATTCCCTGTTTCAGGTCAGTTAGGATCACCACTTCATTTTAAGAATGTGAAATGTCAGAATAATAGTAGAGAGAATGATTTATTTCAACTTTTATTCCTTTCATCACATTCCCAGTGGGTCAGAAGTTTACATACACTCAATTAGTATTTGGTAGCATTGCCTTTAAATTGTTTAATTTGGGTCAAACGTTTCAGGTAGGCTTCCACAAGCTTCTCACAATAAGTTGGGTGAATTTTGGCCCATTCCTCCTGACAGAGCTGGTGTAACTGAGTCAGGTTTGTAGGCCTCCTTGCTCACACCTTTTTTATAGGATTGAGGTCAGGGCTTTGTGATGGCCACTCCAATACTCCACAACTTTGGAAGTATGCTTGGGGACATTGTCCATTTGGAAGACCCATTTGCGACTAAGCTTTAACTTCCTGATTTATGTCTTGAGATGTTGCTTCAATATATCCACATAATTTTCCTGCCTCATGATGCCATCTATTTTGTGAAGTGCACCAGTCCTTCCTGAAGCAAAGCATCCCCACAACATGATGCTGTCACTCCCGTGCTTCACGGTTGTGTTGGTGTTCTTCGGCTTGCAAGCATCCCCCTTTTTCTCCAAACATAACGATGGTCATTATGGCCAAACGGTTATATTTTTGTTTCATCAGACCAGAGCACATTTCTCCAAAAAGTACGATCTTTGTCCCCATGTGCAATTGCAAACCATAGTTTGGCTTTTTTATAGCGGGTTAGGAGCAGTGGCTTCTTCCTTGCTGAGCGGCCTTTCAGGTTATGTCGACAGAGGACTCGTTTTTACTGTGGACATAGATACTTCTGTATCCTTCAGCATCTTCACGAGGTCCTTTGTTGTTGTTCTGGGATTGATTTGCACTTTTCGCACCAAAGTACGTTCATCTCTAGGAGACAGAACGCGTCTCGTTCCTGACCGAAGGTGGCTCCCCTTCCCATTCGGCTGGCGCTCGGCGGTCGTCGTCCTACTAGCTGCCACTGATTATTTTCTCCCCCTCCTTATGTGTTTATTGAGTACACCTGCTTTGAGTTGGTTATAATTAGTGAGGCTTTATTAGTCAGCCGGCCCGTCTGGTTCTTTGTGAGGGATTGATTATTGTAACCCTGGTGTTTGCTACAGACGAACGTGTTCGTGTATTTAGTGCTAGACTGTTTTCGTTTCCCTGTGTCTGGGGCATTTGGTTTGAGCACCCGTAAGTGGGGTGACCGTAGTTCTCCGCATTAAAGAAGCACTTTATTGAACTCTGCTTTCCTGCGCCTGATTTCACCCTCACGACACCCAGGACCTTACAAGTATGACGGCTGCGTGGTCCCACGGTGTTTATACTTGCGTAGTATTGTTTGTGCAGATGAACGTGGTATCTTCAGGCATTTGAAAATTGCTCCCAAGGATGTACCAGACTTGTGGAGGTCTACAATGGAGGTCTTGGCTGATTTCTTTTTATTTTCCCATTATGTCAATCAGAGGCACTGAGTTTGAAGGTAGGCCTTGAAATACATCCTCAGGTACACCTCTAATTGACTCAAATGATGTCAAGTAGCCTATCAGAAGCTTCTAAAGCCATGACATAATTTTCTGGAATTGTTCAAGCTGTTTAAAGGCACAGTCAACCTAGTTCATGTAAACCAACGGCGGCAGCTAGTTGGCCAATGTGAGCACACATTACACCAGTTTTAAGGTCTCTGCACTGGTGAGTTTTAGAATTCATTTTAAGATTCTTCTATTGGTTTTTAAATCAATCCACGATTGTGCACCTCAATATATGTAAGATATGCTTTTAAGTTACTGTATGTACCCAGTAGGTCCCTCAGGTCTTCTGGCCTTTTAACTATCTCAAAGCCTAGGACCAAGAAGCATGGAGAGGCAGTCTTTAGTTACTATGCCCCCAGCCTTTAGTTACTATGCCCCCAGCCTTTAGTTACTATGCCCCCAGCCTTTAGTTACTATGCCCCCAGCCTCTGGAATAGCCAGAGGACCTGAGGGGGACCAAGAAGCATGGAGAGGCAGTCTTTAGTTACTATGCCCCCGGCCTCTGGAATAGCCTGCCAGAGGACCTGAGGGGGACCAAGAGGCATGGAAAGGCAGTCTTTAGTTATTATGCCCCCATCCTTTGGTTACTATGCCCCCAGCCTTTAGTTACTATGCCCCCAGCCTTTAGTTACTATGCCCCCAGCCTTTAGTTACTATGCCCCCAGCCTTTAGTTACTATGCCCCCAGTCTTTAGTTACTATGCCCCCAGCCTTTAGTTACTATGCCCCCAGCCTTTAGTTACTATGCCCCCGGCCTCTGGAATAGCCTGCCAGAGGACCTGAGGGGGACCAAGAGGCATGGAAAGGCAGTCTTTAGTTATTATGCCCCCATCCTTTAGTTACTATGCCCCCAGCCTTTAGTTACTATGCCCCCAGCCTGTAGTTACTATGCCCCCAGCCTGTAGTTACTATGTCTCCAGCCTGTAGTTACTATGCCCCCAGCCTGTAGTTACTATGCCCCCAGCCTGTAGTTACTATGTCCCCAGCCTTTAGTTACTATGCCCCCAGCCTTTAGTTATTATGCTCCCAGCCAGAGAACCTGAGGGGGACCAAGAGGCATGGAGAGGCAGTCTTTAGTTACTATGCTCCCAGTCTTTAGTTATTATGCTCCCAGCCAGAGAACCTGAGGGGGGCTGAAACTGTGGACATATTTAAAAGAGATCTTAAAACAGATTTTTAAACTTTGCTTTTCCTTTTGGGAGCTTTTTAGTTGTTCAGTTTGTGTCATTATTTAGTTTTTTTATCTTATGTTTGTTAAATATTTCAGCTTTTTTTTTCATAGGTTTTTTTTTTCCTCCTTTGAAGCGCATTGCGTTGCATTCCATGTCTGAAATGTACTGTATAAATACCGTTTGATTTGATCCATCTGGGTTGTAAATACAAGGTTTCTCATTTCTTGATGAACAACAATCTCTTGTCCACACTAACTTTACAGAATTCAAAATGACAATGTTTTATCTTTCATTATTAAGGTATTTTATGCATGAATGTGACACGGCTCACTGTTTGTTGTTGGCATTTCCTGCCAAAGTTGGCCCAATTTGCAGATTAAATAGTCATTAAAATAATTGGCAAAATCAAAAGGTTTCGTAATGATGGAACCATCTGATTCAACGACAGATGGAGTTAATGAATGAATGAATCATGAATGAATGAATCATGAATGAATGAATCATGAATGAATGTTTCTGTCTATAATTTCATTTTAAATAATTCAAAGATTTTCCATCATAATTTGTATTATTTAACTTAGTTTCAAAATACAGTTTATTCTTATTATAATTGACACTAAAATTAGCCAATCAGCTGTGCATCCAGACTTATTAGCCACTCCTGTTGCTTCATCTCTCCCAACCATAATTCGTTTTTAAAATTCTGCATCAATCAACAGAGCCTTAACAGTACTAACATTCGTGTAACGGGTGTCGTCGTCGGATGAGGAGGAATCGGACCAAAGCGCAGCGTGGTAAGTGTTCATGACTTTTTATTTAAACTGAACACTGAAACAAAATAACAAAGTGAATAAACGAAACCTGAACAGTGCAGAAAACACTAAACAGAAAACAACTACCCACAACACATAGGTGGGAAAAAGCTACCTAAGTATGGTTCCCAATCAGAGACAACGATAGTCAGCTGTCCCTGATTGAGAACCACACCCGGCCAAAACAAAGAAATACAAAACATAGAAAAAATAACATAGAATACCCACCCAAATCACACCCTGACCAAACCAAAATAGAGACATAAAAAGCTCTCTAACGTTGATTTCTTAGTAGGTTGCATGCGTATCAATACATTGAAGTAAGTAAAACAAGTAATACAAGGCAGATAGGGTTTGTACCCAGGTCTGTACAACACAGCTCAGGAAACAGGGTGGAGGAGAGAAACAACGAGATATCCAGCCAGGAGGAGAAGCTTCCTCTGACAGCACATTTAACAGGAAAGAAGGTGAAACCAACTCCACCCACCCATCTAGTGTTCCCATTCCTCTGACAGCACATTTAACAGGAAAGAAGGTGAAACCAACTCCACCCACCCATCTGGAGTTCCCATTCCTCTGACAGCACATTTAACAGGAAAGAAGGTGAAACCAACTCCACCCACCCATCTGGAGTTCCCATTCCTCTGACAGCACATTTAACAGGAAAGAAGGTGAAACCAACTCCACCCACCCATCTAGTGTTCCCATTCCTCTGACAGCACATTTAACAGGAAAGAAGGTGAAACCAACTCCACCCACCCATCTAGAGTTCCCATTCCTCTGACAGCACATTTAACAGGAAAGAAGGTGAAACCAACTCCACCCACCCATCTAGTGTTCCCATTCCTCTGACAGCACATTTAACAGGAAAGAAGGTGAAACCAACTCCACCCACCCATCTGGTGTTCCCATTCCTCTGACAGCACATTTAACAGGAAAGAAGGTGAAACCAACTCCACCCACCCATCTGGAGTTCCCATTCCTCTGACAGCACATTTAAAAGGAAAGAAGGTGAAACCAACTCCACCCACCCATCTGGAGTTCCCATTCCTCTGACAGCACATTTAACAGGAAAGAAGGTGAAACCAACTCCACCCGCCCATCTGGAGTTCCCATTCCTCTGACAGCACATTTACCAGGAAAGAAGGTGAAACCAACTCCACCCGCCCATCTGGAGTTCCCATTCCTCTGACAGCACATTTACCAGGAAAGAAGGTGAAACCAACTCCACCCGCCCATCTGGAGTTCCCATTCCTCTGACAGCACATTTAACAGGAAAGAAGGTGAAACCAACTCCACCCGCCCATCTGGAGTTCCCATTCCTCTGACAGCACATTTAAGAAAACAGGTGAAACCAACTCCACCCACCCATCTAGTGTTCCCATTCCTCTGACAGCACATTTAACAGGAAAGAAGGTGAAACCAACTCCACCCACCCATCTGGAGTTCCCATTCCTCTGACAGCAAGCACATTTAACAGGAAAGAAGGTGAAACCAACTCTACCTGCCCATCTGGAGTTCCCATTCCTCTGACAGCACATTTACCAGGAAAGAAGGTGAAACCAACTCCACCCGCCCATCTGGAGTTCCCATTTCTCTGACAGCACATTTAACAGGAAAGAAGGTGAAACCAACTCCACCCACCCATCTGGAGTTCCCATTCCTCTGACAGCACATTTAACAGGAAAGAAGGTGTAACCAACTCCACCCGCCCATCTCCACCCGCCCACCCAGCAGGCGACCTATCATTTTGTAAAGCTCTGGGCCCATATTTATAAAGCCTCTCAGAGTAGGAGTGCTGATCAGAAATACAGCCATTCTTTCCCAGCCCATAACATTTTCCCACAATGCACCATAATTTAAATTGGAACATAGGGGCTTTACAGTAACTTCACAGCGCTGTGTGGGTTTTGGCAGCCGTTCTGAACTTGAGCACTGCTAGCAACAACAAGTTGCCCCCGTCCCTCACAGTAATTGAGCGACTTTTTGCAAATGTGTTGTTGTCTGAGTGAAGGAAATATTGTAAATTA
The DNA here is from genome assembly GCF_045791955.1 of Oncorhynchus clarkii lewisi. Classification (NCBI taxonomy): domain Eukaryota; kingdom Metazoa; phylum Chordata; class Actinopteri; order Salmoniformes; family Salmonidae; genus Oncorhynchus; species Oncorhynchus clarkii. Next base: position 4,096,509 of record NC_092147.1, read on the forward strand.
AGAGGACTCGATGTATTTTGAAAGATGAGACGTTGAGGATTGTAATAAATACCTCTTTGACGTCATACAAGCCAAACACCTGTGAGTCCAAATGGGCACTTCACATTTCCATATCATAAAACTCATGACATACAAACTGTACGTTTATGATCACTATGTTAGATGTACAGTTACAAGATGAAATGGTGTCATACCCTGGGTTGTTCTGAACAGAAGGAGCCTGTGTTTGTTTATTGTGAAGATGATTCGCCGGGGGACACGCACCTGAAAGTACGTATGACCCCTTTCTACGCAGTACCGAAAGTACAATCTGTTTCTCTGAATAGCCTTGTGAAAGTCTAACACAGTACGATCATATTTTATAACTTAGCTTAGCTAGAACCCCTTGCTTGTGCCGTCAAACTCCTGCAACTTATCCAGAACGCCGCATCCTGCCTGGTGTTCAACCTTCCTAAGTTGTACCATGTCACCCCGCTCCACTCCACTGGCTTCCAGTCGATGCTTGCATCATCTTGAAAACCCTGGTGCTTACCTGCAGAGCAGCAAGGGGAACTGGCCCTCCTTAGCTTCAGTACATGGTCAAACCGTACACCCCAAACACTCCGTTCCTGCCACCTCTGGTCTCTTGGCCCTCCTTAGCTTCAGTACATGGTCAAACCGTACACCCCAAACACTCCGTTCCTGCCACCTCTGGTCTCTTGGCCCTCCTTAGCTTCAGTACATGGTCAAACCGTACACCCCAAACACTCCGTTCCTGCCACCTCTGGTCTCTTTGCCCTCCTTAGCTTCAGTACATGGTCAAACCGTACACCCCAAACACTCCGTTCCTGCCACCTCTGGTCTCTTGGCCCTCCTTAGCTTCAGTACATGGTCAAACCGTACACCCCAAACACTCCGTTCCTGCCACCCCTGGTCTCTTGGCCCTCCTACCCCTATATGGGAAGAGGGCAGCTTCCACTCAGCCCAGTCAATACTTTTTAAAGTCCTGGCACCCCAACACTCTGTTCCTGCCACCTCTGGTCTCTTGGCCCTCCTTAGCTTCAGTACATGGTCAAACCGTACACCCCTAACACTCCGTTCCTGCCACTTCTGGTCCCTTGGCCCTCCTACCCCTATATGGGAAGAGGGCAGCTTCCACTCAGCCCAGTCAATACTTTTTAAAGTCCTGGCACCCCAACACTCTGTTCCTGCCACCTCTGGTCTCTTGGCCCTCCTTAGCTTCAGTACATGGTCAAACCGTACACCCCTAACACTCCGTTCCTGCCACCTCTGGTCTCTTGGCCCTCCTACCCCTATATGGGAGGAGGGCAGCTTCCACTCAGCCCAGTCAATACTTTTTAAAGTCCTGGCACCCCAACACTCTGTTCCTGCCACCTCTGGTCTCTTGGCCCTCCTTAGCTTCAGTACATGGTCAAACCGTACACCCCTAACACTCCGTTCCTGCCACCTCTGGTCTCTTGGCCCTCCTACCCCTATATGGGAGGAGGGCAGCTTCCACTCAGCCCAGTCGATACTTTTTAAAGTCCTTTGTTCCACCCCATTGGTGGAACAAACTTCCCCCTAAAATCAGGAGAGTCCCTTTGCTACCATGGTTACGCTTTTCATTTTTCTTCTGTAAAAAAAAAACGTTACAATTTAGCCCTGTCCATATAGGCCAGTGGTCACCAAGCGGTCGATCTCAAACATTTCTGTAAAAAACCCAATGACAAAGCTTTGCGTTCCTTTAAAAAAAAAAAAAAAGTGCTATTGGCAGTAGGTGCATTTGATTCAGCAGCCCTAGTGCTGATGGCGGTAGGTGCATTTGATTCAGCAGCCCTAGTGCTGATGGCGGTAGGTGCATTTGATTCAGCAGCCCTAGTGCTGATGGCGGTAGGTGCACTTGATTCAGCAGCCCTAGTGCTGTTGGCGGTAGGTGCACTTGATTCAGCAGCCCTAGTGCTGATGGCGGTAGGTGCATTTGATTCAGCAGCCCTAGTGCTGATGGCAATAGGTGCATTTGATTCAGCAGCCCTAGTTCTGTTGCGTTAGGTTTTATAAAACCTGTTTTTGCTTTGTCATTATGGGGTTTTGTGGAAAAAAAACGATTGAAGCCATTTTAGAATAAGGCTGAAGCGTAACAAAATGTGGAAAAGTCAAGGAGTGCTGAATATTTTCCGAACGCGCTATAGATGCTTATCAATGGATAGAAAAGCAAAATCAACATTTTTATTGAATTGTGTATTGGAGTGTGGTGGTAATCTAGACAATTTCTGGAAAGTGGACAGATCTTTTAAACAAAATCTCACCCTCTCGTTACCCCCAGCAGGTTTTGACAGCCTCTGAGCCCATACTAGATGAAATTGACATTTGTGGTGCTTTTAACAACCATTTTGCTTCAGCACCTGTTTGAAAGGAAAGTATCTGAAAATGAATCTCATTCCCACTAGAGGGAGCCCTTCAGTCACCTCAGAACAGATAGTAGAGAATGATGCATTTATAGACTCGCACTTTATTTTAATTTCAGCCATTTGATGTCTATGATGTACTAAAGGCTTTGTTAAAGAAGATTGATGTTAAAAAATCCATATGGGTTGATTCACTTGATCCCGTCTTACTGCAGCTCTCTGCCCTACTTATTGCAGAAACATTGACCTAGATGTTTTACTTGACAATTGTTTATGGTGTCATCTTTCCTAAGATATAGAAAGCAGCCAAATGTCCTCCCCCTGCACAAAGGAGGAGATCCCTACATTATCTTGAAGGAGGAGATCCTTACATGATCTTGAAGGAGGAGATCCTTACATGATCTTGAAGGAGGAGATCCTAACATGATCTTGAAGGAGGATACCCTTATATGATCTTGAAGGAGGAGATCCTTACATGATCTTGGAAGAGACCCTTACATGATCTTGAAGGAGGAGATCCTAACATGATCTTGAAGGAGGATACCCTCATATGATCTTGAAGGAGGAGATCCTTACATGATCTTGAAGATGGAGATCCTAAAACGATCTTGAAGGAGGAGACCCTTACATGATCTTGAAGGAGGAGACCCTTACATGATCTTGAAGATGGAGATCCTAACATGATCTTGAAGGAGGAGAACCTTACATGGTCTTGAAGGATGAGATCCTTAGATGATCTTGAATGAGGAGATCCTAACATGATCTTGAAGGAGGAGATCCTTACATGATCTTGAAGGAGGAGATCCTTACATGATCTTGAAGGAGGAGATCCTTACATGATCTTGAAGGAGGAGACCCTTACACGATCTTGAAGATGGAGATCCTAACATGATCTTGAAGGAGGAGACCCTTACATGCTCTTGAAGGAGGAGACCCTTACATGATCTTGAAGATGGAGATCATAACATGATCTTGAAGGAGGAGATCCTAACATGATCTTGAAGGAGGAGATCCTAACATGATCTTGAAGGAGGAGATCCTAACATGATCTTGAAGGAGGAGACCCTTACATGATCTTGAAGGAGGAGACCCTTACATGATCTTGAAGATGGAGATCCTAACATGATCTTGAAGGAGGAGACCCTTACATGGTCTTGAAGGATGAGATCCTTACATGATCTTGAATGAGGAGATCCTAACATGATCTTGAAGGAGGAGATCCTAACATGATCTTGAAGGAGGAGATCCTAACATGATCTTGAAGGAGGAGACCCTTACATGATCTTGAAGAAGGAGACCCTTACATTATCTTGGAGGAGACCCTTACATGATCTTGAAGATGGAGATCCTAACATGATCTTGAAGGAGGAGACCCTTACATGGTCTTGCAGGATGAGATCCTTACATGATCTTGAATGAGGAGATCCTAACATGATCTTGAAGGAGGAGATCCTAACATGATCTTGAAGGAGGAGACCCTTACATGATCTTGAAGATGGAGATCCTAACATGATCTTGAAGGAGGAGATCTAACATGATCTTGAAGGAGGAGACCCTAACATGATCTTGAAGGAGGAGACCCTTACATGATCTTGAAGGAGGAGACCCTTACATGATCTTGCCTTTCCAGAGTTTTAGAATCCCTGGCCAACTTTTTTAAAATTCTCATTCTATATGTTCACCAGTCTGGTTCTAGACATTTAGACCAGGTCATTTAGACCGTGACATTTAGACCAGGAGACCAGGACATTTAGTCCGGGACGTTTAGACCGGGACATTTAGACCGGGACATTTAGACCAGGAGACCAGGACATTTAGACCAGGCCATTTAGACCAGGAGACCATGACATTTAGACCGGGACATTTAGACCGGGACGTTTGGACCGGGACGTTTGGACCGGGACGTTTGGACCGGGACGTTTGGACCGGGACGTTTAGACCAGGACATTTAGACCGGGACGTTTAGACCAGGTCATTTAGACCAGGAGACCAGGACATTTAGACCAGGAGACCGCAACATTTAGACCAGGACGTTTAGACCAGGACGTTTAGACCAGGACATTTAGACCAGGACATTTAGACCAGGACATTTAGACCAGGAGACCGCAACGTTTAGACCAGGACGTTTAGACCAGGACATTTAGACCAGGACATTTAGACCAGGACATTTAGACCAGGACATTTAGACCAGGACATTTAGACCAGGACAATAAGACCGGGACATTTAGACCAGGACATTTAGACCAGGACAATAAGACCGGGACATTTAGACCAGGACATTTAGACCAGGAGACAAGGACATTTAGACCGGGACATTTAGACCAGGACATTTAGACCAGGACATTTAGACCAGGACAATAAGACCGGGACATTTAGACCAGGACATTTAGACCAGGAGACAAGGACATTTAGACCAGGAGACCGGAACATTTAGACCGGGACATTTAGACCAGGACATTTAGACCAGAACATTTAGACCAGGAGACCAGGACATTTAGACCGGGACATTTAGACCAGGACATTTAGAGCAGGAGACCAGGACATTTAGACTGGGACATTTAGACCAGGACATTTAGACCAGGACATTTAGACCAGGACATTTAGACCGGGATGTTTAGACCATTTAGACCAGTACATTTAGACCAGGACATTTAGACCAGGACATTTAGACCAGGACATTTAGACCAGGAGACCAGGACATTTAGACCAGGAGACCAGGACATTTAGACCAGGACATTTAGAACAGGACATTTAGACCAGGACATTTAGACCAGGAGACGAGGAGATTTAGACCAGGAGACCAGGACATTTAGACCGGGACATTTAGACCGGGACGTTTAGACCGGGACGTTTAGACCGGGACGTTTAGACCGGGACATTTAGACCAGGACGTTTAGACCAGGACATTTAGACCAGGACATTTAGACCAGGACATTTAGACCAGGACATTTAGACCAGGACATTTAGACCAGGAGACCAGGACATTTAGACCAGGACAATAAGACCGGGACATTTAGACCAGGAGACCAGGACATTTAGACCAGGAGACCGGGACATTTAGACCGGGACATTTAGACCAGAACATTTAGACCAGGAGACCAGGACATTTAGAGCAGGAGACCAGGACATTTAGACCGGGACATTTAGACCAGGACATTTAGACCGGGACATTTAGACCGGGACATTTAGACCGGGACGTTTAGACCATTTAGACCAGGACATTTAGACCAGGACATTTAGACCGGGACGTTTAGACCGGGATGTTTAGACCATTTAGACCAGGACATTTAGACCAGGACGCTGACCCCCCAAGTAGCCAGACACTGACTGATCCCTGCAGTAGCCAGACACTGACTGACCCCCCAAGTAGCCAAACACTGACTGACCCCCACTACTCAGACACTGACTGACCCCCCAGTAGCCAGACAATGACTGACCCCCAAGGAGCCATACACTGACTGACCCCCCAGGAACCAGACACAGACTGGCCAGATGCTGACTGACCTTCAGTAGCCAGACACTGACTGGCCCCCCCAGTAGCCAGACACTGACTGACCCCCCAGTAGCCAGACGTTGACTGACCCCCCCCCCCCCCCCCCCCAGTAACCAGACGTTGACTGACCCCCCCAGTAGCCAGATGCTGACTGACCCCCCAGTAGCCAGACAATGACTGACCCCCCCAGTAGCCAGACGCTGACTGACCCCCCAGTAGCCAGATGCTAACTGACCCCACCCAGTAGCCAGACACTGACTGATCCTCCCCTAGCGGCCAGACACTGACTGAGATCCCCCAGTAGCCAGACACTGACATTTAGACCAGGAGACCAGGACATTTAGACCAGGCCATTTAGACCAGGAGACCATGACATTTAGACCGGGACATTTAGACCGGGACGTTTGGACCGGGACGTTTGGACCGGGACGTTTGGACCGGGACGTTTGGACCGGGACGTTTAGACCGGGACATTTAGACCGGGACGTTTAGACCAGGTCATTTAGACCAGGAGACCAGGACATTTAGACCAGGAGACCGCAACATTTAGACCAGGACGTTTAGACCAGGACGTTTAGACCAGGACATTTAGACCAGGACATTTAGACCAGGACATTTAGACCAGGAGACCGCAACGTTTAGACCAGGACATTTAGACCAGGACATTTAGACCAGGACATTTAGACCAGGACATTTAGACCAGGACATTTAGACCAGGACATTTAGACCAGGACAATAAGACCGGGACATTTAGACCAGGACATTTAGACCAGGACACCAGGACATTTAGACCAGGAGACCGGGACATTTAGACCAGGAGACCGGGACATTTAGACCGGGACATTTAGACCAGGACATTTAGACCAGGACATTTAGACCAGGACAATAAGACCGGGACATTTAGACCAGGACATTTAGACCAGGAGACAAGGACATTTAGACCAGGAGACCGGAACATTTAGACCGGGACATTGACTGATCCTCCCCTAGCGGCCAGACACTGACTGAGATCCCCCAGTAGCCAGACACTGACTGACCCCCCCCCCCCCCCAGTAGCCAGACCCTGACTGACCCCCCCCCCTGTGGCCAGACAATGACTGACCCCCCAGTAGCCCACTGTGTGTACAGACACTGACTGACCCCCCCCCCCCCAGTAGCCAGACATTTACTGACCCCCCAGGAGCCATACACTGACTGACCCCCCAGGAGCCAGATGCTGACTGCCCACCCCCAGTAGCCAGGAGTTGACTGACCCCCCCAGTAGCCAGACGTTGACTAACCCCCCCAGTAGCCAGATGTTGACTGACCCACAGGAGCCAGATGTTGACTGACCCCCCAAGTAGCCAGACACTGACTGACCCCCCCCCAGTAGCCAGACACTGACTGACCCCCCAAGTAGCCAAACACTGACTGACCCCCACTACTCAGACACTGACTGACCCCCCAGTAGCCAGACAATGACTGACCCCCCAGGAACCAGACACAGACTGGCCAGATGCTGACTGACCTTCAGTAGCCAGACACTGACTGACCCCCCCAGTAGCCAGACGTTGACTGACCCCCCCCAGTAGCCAGATGTTGACTGACCCCCCCCCCCCCCCCAGTAATCAGACGTTGACTGACCACCCAGTAGCCAGATGCTTACTGACTACCCCAGTAGCCAGATGCTTACTGACCCCCCAAGTAGCCAGATGTTGACTGACCCACAGTAGCCAGATGTTGACTGACCCCCCAAGTGGCCAGACACTGACTGACCCCCCCCCCCCCCCCCCAGTAGCCAGACCCTGACTGACCCCCCCCTGTGGCCAGACAATGACTGACCCCCCCAGTAGCCCACTGTGTGTACAGACACTGACTGACCCCCCCAGTAGCCAGACATTTACTGACCCCCCAGGAGCCATACACTGACTGACCCCCCAGGAGCCAGATGCTGACTGACCTTTAGTAGCCAGATGTTGACTGGACCCCCCAGTAGCCAGACAGCGACTGACCACCCCCAGTAGCCAGATGTTGACTGACCCCCAAGTAGCCAGACACTGACTGACCCCCCCCAGTAGCCAGACACTGACTGACCCCCCAAGTAGCCAAACACTGACTGACCCCCACTACTCAGACACTGACTGACCCCCCCCAGTAGCCAGACAATGACTGACCCCCCAGGAACCAGACACAGACTGGCCAGATGCTGACTGACCTTCAGTAGCCAGACACTGACTGACCCCCCAGTAGCCAGACGTTGACTGACCCCCCCCCCCAGTAGCCAGATGTTGACTGACCCCCCCCAGTAACCAGACGTTGACTGACCACCCAGTAGCCAGATGCTTACTGACCCCCCAAGTAGCCAGATGTTGACTGACCCACAGTAACCAGATGTTGACTGACCCACAGTAGCCAGATGTTGACTGACCCCCCAAGTAGCCAGACACTGACTGACCCCCCCAGTAGCCAGACACTGACTGACCCCCCCAGTAGCCAGACACTGACTGACCCCCCAAGTAGCCAAACACTGACTGACCCCCACTACTCAGACACTGACTGACCCCCCAGTAGCCAGACAATGACTGACCCCCCAGGAACCAGACACAGACTGGCCAGATGCTGACTGACCTTCAGTAGCCAGACACTGACTGACCCCCCAGTAGCCAGACGTTGACTGACCACCCCCAGTAGCCAGATGTTGACTGACCCCCCCCCAGTAACCAGACGTTGACTGACCCCCCAGTAGCCAGACAATGACTGACCCCACCAGGAGCCATACACTGACTGACCCCCGACCAGTTGCCAGATGTTGACTGACCCCCCCCCAGTAACCAGACGTTGACTGACCCCCCAGTAGCCAGATGCTGACTGACCTCCCAGTAGCCGGACAATGACTGACCCCCCCCAGGAGCCATACACTGACTGACCCCCCCCCCCAGTAGCCAGACGTTGACTGACCCCCCCCCCCCCCCCCGCCCCCCCAGTAGCCAGACACTGACTGATCCTCCCCCAGCGGCCAGACACTGACTGAGATCCCCCAGTAGCCAGACACTGACTGACCCCCCCCCCCCTCAGTAGCCAGACCCTGACTGACCCCCCCCCCCCCCCCTTGTGGCCAGACAATGACTGTCCCCCCCAG